>NC_135222.1:23449048-23459048 GCF_052324685.1 Brachyhypopomus gauderio | reverse complement strand
ACTCCTGAAAGCTCTTCTTTAGCATCATGAGTCCTGGAATTGTTCATGTGACAGGATCAAACACCATCCCCAGTTTGACCTTTGTTCATTGACTCATTTTTTCTCTCTGGGCAGCACTTGAAAGTAACTTTTATTAGCAATTTTAGTAAATTAGTCATTTTAGACTGAAAATCAGTAGTAATCAGATCTTTCAGAACTTAAAAACTTCACATAAGAATTCTGGGGTTTGGCCTGTGCATTAACCTGTGGTGCATTATGGGATGGAGTGCACTCATCAGACTGTGGTGGTGGTTCCTATCATCCTGTTGCCTACCCCTTCAGCACCCAGAATCTCATCTAGAACATCAGAGCTTGGGTTAGATCTGGGTCTCGTGGGTTTGTTAAACGGACTGAACTTGGTTATGCTACATTGAACTAACAGGGTACAGCTGACAATTCACGCTGGAAGTGAAATTTAAGGAGGACTCGTGAAACCTTGCTGTTTACACCACAGATCACACGTCACCTGTGTTAAACTGAATTATGAATCATGTCGTCAAGATGGCCACATTTAATGCTGCTGTTATTTTCAGAACAAAGATGAGTAAAGAGAAGACAAACGGAACTGATATGAAATCCTAAACAGATAAAGCCATGACATGGAGCAGGGCTGAACTGTTTCACACAAGGCTCCATCTGGAGTGGTCTGAATCTGTTCACATGAACAAAAGAAACTGAGTGAGACCACAGCAGTAGCCCACATGGAAAGAGAGCCTTAAAGACTGGTTTCTGCTGGACCATCTAATCGGCTGACCTATAAGGGGCGTTTTTGATCGTTTTACTGATGGTGCAGTGCATACACAAGGGCTTCGTGTGGTAGCTGGCTAACTACTAATGCTAACCATTAATGCTAATCACTAATGCTACACACAGAGTGGTTAGCAACACTTTAGTGCCTGTGATAAATGCTCTCCCATTAATCCTGTTAAGTGGTTTTACAGGTGGATTACATCCAGAAATTATTACTTTAATTGATATAAATAATAACAATAGTCAAGAATGATTATACTGCTAACATTAGCTAGTAGCTTAGTTGGAGATAGTTTAGGTTATCATTCTAGTTAACTCACTGGCTTGTAATCTCAAATTTCGTGCTTACTTCTGAAATTTGAAGTGATGAAAGTGTTTAACTGTCAACACGGTAAAAAAAAACCTATGAGTTGGAAGGAAGTCTGAAGAAAAAAAGGTTTGTCTAGTTGGAATAAACATCAAACTGTGACACAATTCAGAATTCTTTTGTCTGTGTCTGTGACCTAGAAATTCAAGCATGACCTCTTTTGATGCAAAGTATTGTCTGGGAGAGATGCTTTCACTGAGATTGCCATCGCTTTTGTGGAAGGAAATGTCTCGTCCTTTTGTGTGGTGTGTCGCAGTGTGAGTGGAGGATGCTGGCAGCAGACTTCCTCTCTCCTCTCTAGCAGAACTGCACAAGGTTTCCACAGTCTCTGTGTAAAATAAACCCTAAGGTTTCATATTTCCCACCGCTTTAGTACTGCTTTGAAATTACGTGGCGATAGGTGATTTTCTTCAGATCAGTCCAGAATCTTCAGATCAGTCCAGAATCTTCAGATTAATCCACCCATGTGACAGCCCATGGGCGTTTTCAAGAAACCTCGTTTTTCACATTTTATGGAGAGTTTGAAATTCCATTTATCGATTAGCCTCAGCCTTTTTGTTCTCTTTTGCATTTTTTGAAATGATCTTTTTGTCCTTCATTCTCAGTTTTATCCCGAGTCTGTTGTGCTTCTCTCTCAGATGGATCATTTGATCTGTTTTTGCCTGTTGCAGTGATCTGCAAGTGATCCGTGTAGACGGTAGTCTACACACGGCAGACCTGTGTGTGAAGACTGACCACACCAGCCTGGTCAAAACATCTTTCTGCTTCCATCAGCCTACCAATATTTCAAACAGTAGTCAGTGTTTTCAGACAATAGACATTTTTTCCAGACAGCATTGATTTTTCCACAATAGATGTTTTTATGAAGATGCATTGGCCTCCATTGGTGAGTGTTGTTGTTCTCTGAATTGCTCTGAATTTCTCTGAAATCTATGCAGACATCAGCAGCACTACGACTGAACCGGCGTGATGGGATGTTTCCGTTGTGAGCTTTAACATGGGGTCATGACCTTTCAGGGGTCACGTGTGCTAGCGTTTTCACATTGTGTGGTTTTGGTTGGGTTCACCTCAGGTGACACTTCTCTCCTCATGTTATTGTTTCTCGCGTGTGTGTGGTTGACGAGTGATGGTGCTGAGGATCGTGTGATCTCCAGCCCCTGATTTAATGTCCTGTTGATCCATAATGATGGCAGGTGATAATAATTTTACCAGCAGATACACATGTGCCTGGACTGTTACTCACACTTACCAGGCTGGGAGGAACCTCAATTCTGAGAGGAACTTCAAATCTTGGCTCAGTTGTGTCAGCCAACCCAACTGCTCGTGAAGCAGGAGCTTTTATATGGATGACATTTAGACATTTTACATGATTGGAAATTTATGTGACTAATTGGCACTTTGAGGTTTATTTTCAAATGTAAAGTGCATTACAAATAAAATGTATTATAATGGTTTTAAAGATAGGATCTACCTTCTGATTCCTGTAGTCTTGTATTGTCATGAAGCCTTGTGCAGATCTCAGTCCTCAGTCCTTTATCATATTAATCATTTAACTGAAATATGAGATGTTCCGTTTTTTTAATGGAGGTAGTAATGTAATATGAGGGGTATTCCAGACTCATTACCATGTCTGCCGTTTTCACTCTCTGTCTTACGGCAGCCATCTTGTTCTGGAAGTTTCCTTATGGCTCTGCTTGTTCAAGCTGCTTTGGCTGCTGCTTAATGACGGCGTAACGAGCGTCTGTCGGACCAGCACGAGACCCGGCGGGGGTACAGATAACGGGTGGGAGGGGCAGTCGCTGAACTTAGAATAGGCTTGTGCCATTGTATTCATCTGTGTTAGTCTGCTGCTCTTAATAGTATGTGTTGATGGTCCAGCCAGGAATCTCAGTATTGAGGATGGGGCGGGGCTTGTGCATTGTGAGGCGGGGCTGGTGTGTTGTGGGGTGGGGCTTGTGTGTTGTGAGGCGGGGCTTATGTGTGGTGAGGCGGGGCTTGTGTGTTGTGAGGCGGGGCTGGTGCGTTGTGAAGCGGAGCTTGTGCGTTGTGAGGCGGGGCAGGTGCGTTGTGAGGCGGGGCTTGTGCATTGTGAGGCGGGGCTGGTGTGTTGTGGGGTGGGGCTTGTGTGTTGTGAGGCGGGGCTTATGTGTGGTGAGGCGGGGCTTGTGTGTTGTGAGGCGGGGCTGGTGCGTTGTGAAGCGGAACTTGTGCGTTGTGAGGCGGGGCAGGTGCGTTGTGAGGCGGGGCTGGTGTGTTGTGGGGCGGGGCTGGTGTGTTAGCTTGATTAGGTCGGGTGGGGTCCGTAGTGGGGTGGAGCACAACTGTATCTTCACGTCAGTAGAGAGGGAGGGGCCTGCACCACAGGTGTGTATGTGAGTGTGATCAGTGCCGTGTTTCTCTGCAGGAGGTCAGGCTGAGGAGCACCATGCCGTCCCCGGCACACCTGCACAGCTGCTAGCTCTTCAGCCCCTGCGAGAACCATCGGCTCAGCCATGAACCACACGCCCAGCCCCCACATGGCCGAGGCCGCCAAGTCGGGCTCAGGCGTGCTGTGTGGCCTGGGCCCAGAGCGCGTGCGCTCCCCGGACAGCCTGGCCCACACGCCCAGCCCCACGGCAGGCACCCCCAGCTCCAGCCCGCCCCTGCTGCTCTCGCCGGGCCTGGGCTGCGAGGGGGTGGGGGGAGGCGACTGGGAGAGCCGGGAGGAGCTACGCGTGCGGGAGCTGGAGGAGGCGCGGGCCCGAGCGGCGCAGATGGAGAAGACCATGCGCTGGTGGTCCGACTGCACCGCCAACTGGCGTGAGAAGTGGAGCAAGGTGCGGGCGGAGCGGAACCGCGCGCGGGACGAGGTCCGCACTCTTCGCCAGCGGCTGGACGCCGTCACCAAGGAGCTGTCGGGGGTTCGGCGCGAACGGCAGGAGCTGGCCTCCGAGAACGAGCAGCTACGCCTGGAGACCCGGAGGCCAACGCGGGCCGACCCCGCCTCCGTGTCCAGCGGCCCCGCCTCCACCGCCTCCTCCCCCTCCAACCGGCCCGCCCACACGGACGCCGCCCAGCACAGCCCCGAGGAGGAACCGGCCGGGGAGGGCCCGGGCTCTCCGGAGCAGGAGCCCGTCCGGGACGTGGGGACTGACAAACCCGAGAGACAGAAGGTCAGTCCTGAATGTAACGTCGGACATGTGCTGGTCTGCGAACGCTCTTGTGATGATTGGGGATGAAGCCGCGTGCTTAATACGAAATAAAAATGACCGAAGAGGGATTAGAGCTTAGAAAAGGAGGACAGGGCATCGTGGGTAGAGGGAGGGAGGAGCATGCAGGCGTAAGTGTGTCAGCAGCCTGTCTGGTTGCCTGCACTGCCAGCTGCCAGCATTGCGTGGGCACCTCTGTTGTACACCGTCCTATTATTAGAAGCTCCTCCCCCATCTCCCCCCCCACCCCATTTCTGTTCAGCCCTGCAGGGACAGCTGGTGCACCATGAAAACCTCACTCAGACACACACACACACACACACACACACACACACACACTCAGACACACACACACACACACTCAGACACACACACACACACACTCAGACACACACACACACACTCAGACACACACACACTCAGACACACACACACACACACACACACACACTCACACACACACACACACTCTTGCTTTTTTATAATGGGCTGTTAATAACTGTTTTAGTGGTTCTGGGGCTTTTGTGTGTGTGTGTGTGTGTGGGGGGGGGTGTCCAAGCACATCTGAGTGATCCTGTCCAAGCACATCTGAAGAAACGCTCTCACACGCTGGCTCTTACTTCACTGGAGGTGTGCGGTCAACAGTTTCAGTGAATGTCAGTGCCAGACGTGACCTGTGTAAATACGTGTGGACGTATGGGCGGGTGCGAGCCCCTTCTCACCTACTCAACCTGGTGTAGGCCGTGTGGCAGCTCCGTCAGCAGGGTGGAGCTCAGCACACACCTGACCCAAATCTGTACTGAGTAAACCGGGACTGGAGCAGCTGGCCTAACGGGCTTGTTTCCTGCTACACTGTGTCTCACCGTACTACTATCACACACACACACACACGCATGCACACACACACACACAGAGAGAGAGAGAGAGAGAGAGAGAGAGAGAGAGAGAGAGAGCACTTCCACATGTGAAGTTCAGTATAACTAATGAACTCACACCTCTCTGCTGCCCTCTGCAGGATTTATTTATTTTTGGTTCAGATCTATGTGAGGAGTCCTGGAGGCTGGTGGTCTGGGCTGGGTCTTGGGTTTTGTGTCCCATCCCTTTGATATATAATCTCTGTTCCTGGGAAGCAGGAATGAAGAGAGCTTAGCACTGAAAGCAGCTTTTGATTACAGTTCTAAAGCACCAGTAAATATTATTTGTTCCTGCAGGAAACGAGGACAGTGTGTAAGATGATATTATTGGTGGGGAAGTTCTAGAAAGATCAGAGCAACATGCAGTTTCTCTGAGGTTTTGTGTTTGCCGTGGAGGCGTGCACACACACCCAGGCTGCTGCACGAGTCCCCTGTCTGGTAACTCCTTCCTCTAATGAACCGCCACACTGCCATTCTCTTCGTCCGCACGTGTCGTGTTGTCTCTTCTGGTGCTCGTGTCTCACGCCGTCTCCCCGCTGTGTTCTGCAGGAGCTGCAGCTGTTGGAGGCGTTGCTCCGCTCCAAGGCGGAGTCTCCAGACTCCTGGGACGGGCGTAGCGGCAGCAGTCTGCGCTCCGCCCTCGGCCGACAGGACCGTGGCAGACTGCTGTGGGAAGACGTCGCCGCTCTGGAGGACGACTCCAGCAAGCTCAACGCCCTACAGCTGCGGTTGGACGAGGCCCAGAAAGTCCTGCTGAAAGAGCGAGAGTGAGCTCACGTTTTCTCACGTTAGATTGGAGCATTATGACACGCCCCTTTATTAACTACAGGAGAACTGTAGCCAGTTGACTTGATTTTGTGCCGTAGAGCGCCACAGACGTCCTGTTAATAGTGATGAATAGTGTTTATTGTAGCTCAAACAACACATACACACACACACACACATATTAGTGCATTAGTAGAAGCTGCTTCAGAGGTTACAGCTGTGCCATGAAGTAAATAAATTTATGCATTAGATTTCTGCAAGAAGCTTTTAAAATAATGTACAAATAAGTTCATGTAAATTCAAAAAGGAATATGGATTATGGAAATGAACATAAACTAATCTCATACTATAGTTCAGTATTTTGTTTTGGCAGTAGTCTTTGTCCCCTCTGGGTGGTCGAGTGTTTGTCCCCTCTATATGGTCAAGTGTTTGTCCCCTCTGGGTAGTCGAGTGTTTGTCCCCTCTAGGTGGTCGAGTGTTTGTCCCCTCTATATGGTCAAGTGTTTGTCCCCTCTAGGTGGTTGAGTGTTTGTCCTCTGTAGGTCGTAGAGTGTTTGTCCCCTCTATGTGGTCAAGTGTTTGTCCCCTCTGGGTGGTCAAGTGTTTGTCCTCTGTAGGTGGTCGAGTGTTTGTCCCCTCTAGGTGGTTGAGTGTTTGTCCTCTGTAGGTCGTAGAGTGTTTGTCCCCTCTGGGTGGTCGAGTGTTTGTCCCCTCTAGGTGGTCGAGTGTTTGTCCTCTGTAGGTCGTAGAGTGTTTGTCCCCTCTATGTGGTCAAGTGTTTGTCCCCTCTGGGTGGTCAAGTGTTTGTCCTCTGTAGGTGGTCGAGTGTTTGTCCCCTCTAGGTGGTTGAGTGTTTGTCCTCTGTAGGTCGTAGAGTGTTTGTCCCCTCTATGTGGTCGAGTGTTTGTTCTCTGTAGGTCGTAGAGTGTGATTTCCTTTGGCTGTTGAGTGTCTTGCTGATGTAGTGATATAGCAGTGTACCATACGGAACTAGTAATTTCACAGTTCACAGTTTTGATCTAGACTAATTCTTAAGGCCAGACTGCACGTTTACGAGAACTGACCCGTCTGTTCATGTGGGAATATGCAAGTGAGAGAACAGTTGACCTAACATCACCTCTCTGAGGAGAAAATTAACTTACTCTTTTCTTCACTCCGGCCTTTTCAGTTTCATTTTATTGCCAGTATATTCTGGTTACAGCACCGTATGAAGCAGTGTGTTGTCATTGTTTACAGGTATGAGGTGGTGACAGGTGTGTTGATGTCGTTTGCAGGGATAAACACGCCCTCAGTAAAAGCATCGAGAAGCTGGAGGCCGAGCTGAACCAATGGAAGCTGAAGTATGAAGAGCTGAGCAAGAGCAAACAGGAAGCTCTCAAACAGGTAGGCGGAGCTAGGTGGTGGGGGACGGCCTACCTGCAGGTCACCACGCCTACACCTGAGAAGAACAGTCTGCCTTTACAGCCCCAGGTGCTGGGGGGATCACGTCAGGTGATGACAGCCTTGCAGGACCTCCCCCCAGTCCATCCCCTCCCTGTTCATTGGTCTTTGGGGAAGTCAGAGATCTCAGCCCCGCCCCCTGGCTCCCCCACACTCGCGTTAAAGAACAACAGCATGAAAATGTTCTAAGATTAGCCAACAGAGGGCGCTCACTGACCAACAGTGCTCGTTTGGGTCATTAGGTTGAACTTTATTGGTCGTGTTATTTAATCTTTGAGCCTCTGCCTGGTCTTAATCAGGTGCTGCACTGATCTTTCTGCCATGAGCAGCGTAAAGACTATGAGGATTCTGGCGAAACCTGAAGTGTGTGCAGCTGCACCAGCAGGGGGCACTCCAGTTCCATCTGTGAGCATGCAGGAGGGCTTTTGTCTGCTGAGTGAATGGGCTGCCTGCAAATCCTGATTATCTTTCATAGAAACAGGAGAAAGGGGGACAGCTTCACCAGACAAGCAGGGTGAGAACTAATGCAGAGAGACACTATGAGACAGACTCGTGAGACAGACGAGTGAGACAGACGAGTGAGACAGACGAGTGAGACAGACGAGGAGAAAGACAAAGTACTTCAACACCTCTCAGTAATCACTTGGTGGGTTTGTTTGCTGTCTTCCACAGCAGCCGACTGTAATCAGCATGGCACACGTCTACACACTCCCTCCCACACACACTCACGCTCCCACACACACACACACACACACACACACACACTCCCTCACACACTCCCTCACACACTCCCTCACACACTCCCTCACACACACACTCACACACACACTCACACACACACACACACACACACACACACACACACGTGCACATGCTCTCTCATGCACATACACACTCACTCACACACATACACACGCGCTCCTTCACACACACACCTACACCCTCCCTCACACGCACACACACACACACTCCCTTACAGACACGCCTACACAATCCCTCATGCACACACACGCTCCCTCATGCACACACGCTGCCTCACGCACACTCCTAGACGCTCCATCACACACACGCTCCCTCACACACAGGTTTACTCACACACATGCTCTACCACTCTGTGTCAGTAAACTCTGTGTCAGTAAACTCTGTGTCAGTAAACTCTGTTGGTAAAACCCTGAGTCATTCCTGGGTCACTGGGGGCTGTTTTCACCAATCCTCTTCAGGGTCGTCAGTGACTAGAACAGCTGTTGTTAGGGAAGCACTAGCAGATGGTGAGAAGAGTGACGTTGGTCTGTGTAGGGTGGCAGCAGCTCGTGAAGTAGTGGGCCTGCCCGTCAGTCTCTGCTGATCTCAGATCTGTGTGTGAGCACTCGTATTGGGACGCCTGCTCCTGGAGTCATGGAGGGATGGGCCGAGCTGGGGAGGTCGTCTGGGAGACGGTGGGGACGTGGGACTCTGCAGGTCTCAGACCTGGGCCAGTGGGGCGGGCCGTGCCGGGCTCTGGCATCAGAGGACACTAGCACAGAGCCATGTGAGGACACAGGTGCACAGAACGAGGGAATTGTAAAGAATTGTATAAATATGTAATATTTATACAGGGTTCGTACGGTCATGAAAAACCTGGAAAAGTTATGGAATTTGAAAATAGCAATTTCCAGGCCTGGATACGTTTTGGAAAAACTAAAAATACTCAAATGTTTTGGAAAAGTCATGGAAATTTGCTTGACACAATAAATATATGTCGATAACCGGAAGAAAAAATAAACATATATAATATAGCCATGTTTTTTCTTTGTGCGGACCACTAACGTAACTTCACAGGTTAGTTCGCTGCGTTAGCGTTGGACTCCAAGCGGAGCTGTAGATTGTACTTTGATGACGTGTAAATCAGCGTAATGCTGGTAAATGCCGATTCAACTATGGCTGCTTCAGTTGGACAAATACAAGCTATGGCTTGAGAAAGACAAGGACACGGGGCATGCAAAATGTGCACTGTGTGGTTAACCAACTGGTTAACGTTGGGGTTAGAGACTGAAAAGTCCGACGCAAAGCAGTTTTCGTCGTTAAGCGCGAACCTAGATTTAGACACGCCTTGATCGTAAACACAGAATAGAAAAAAACTAACAATATTCTCGTGCGTACAGCGTGAGAAAGAGCGACCGCGTTGCCGAGATGGGCTGCGGTGGAGGCTGTGCTGCTTCAGCTTATCGTACACAACACTACACAACACAACACTCCACTACACTCCACAACACTCCACAGTGCTGCCACTGCACCTCCACGCACCGCGCGAAATTAAGAAAAGTCGGTCGTAACTCCGTCCGTCATTAACCAGACCCGTCGGTAAAAGGGAACTCACCGGCTTTTAGCCCGGATACGGCTTATAGCTACAACATTTTCCATTAAAAAAAACTTAGATGCGGCTTATATTGATATTGAAAATACGGTAAATGTTTATTTTTTCAATTAAACCATGTCTTTTCATTAATTGATGATATACTGTGGAATTTTAGCCTGGATTTTTTCTTATTTTTCGTGTC
>NC_135222.1:23439048-23444048 GCF_052324685.1 Brachyhypopomus gauderio | reverse complement strand
TGTGTGTGTGTGTGTGTGTGTGTGTGTGTGTGTGTGTGTGTGCGTGTGAGTGTGAGTGTGTGTGTGTGTGTGTGTGTGTGTGTGTGTGTGTGTGTGCACACGTGTGTGTGAGTGTGTGTGTGTGTGTATGAAAGCAGTGTGTGTGTGTGTTTGTGTGTGAGTGTGTGTGTGTGTGTGTGTGTGCGCACACGTGTGTGTGTGTGTGACAGAGTGTGAGTGTGCGTGTGTGTGCACACGTGTGTGAGTGTATGTGTATGAAAGCAGTGTGTGTGTGTGTGTGTGTGTGTGTGTGTGTGTGTGTGTGTGTGTGTGAAAGTCATTCTTGAAGCAGAACTTGGGTAGTGTAAAACATTTTGGTATAAAGATTGATGTGGGTCTCACGGGGGGGTTAATGTGCGGTGGGTGCACGTTTAAGAACACCACACACCGTCCACCGAAGTGAAACGGAGTGAGCAGACCCTCCTCGGCGGAGGGAGGGGAACTCGTCTCTGTTAAGATGAGCTGACGTGGGGATCTGTGTGCTTGGCTTTATTTGAGGAAGAGCTTTTGGTCAGCAAAAAAGCCGTCCTCCGTGGAGCAGGTGTGGGAGGAGGAAAGAGGAGGTGAAGTGAAGGTTAACCAGTGCGAGTCAGGGAAAGAGAGGGATGACGCCACTGGGAAAAAAGGACTGGAAAACAGAGGGAGGGAGAAATGAGGAGAGGGAGGGAGAGACAGAGAAGAGAGAGGAAATTAATTAGATATTGGAGACTAATTATTTTGTAAGAAACATGGAATATTCATAATAATTCTTACTGTTTACACAGTTGTCTAGATCAATTTGTACCTCCTACAAAGCACATTGACATCAAAGCTGGAAGAAACTCTGGTGGTATAGCAGGTCTGTCATAATCCCCATCACAAATGGTAAAAACAGTTCTGGGTCAGAATAAACAGGAACATATTAGAAAACAGCAGAAATGTTTATTCAGATTGCCTCATCCCCCAAACTCCCCTCATGACAACCACTGTCAGCATTTAGTTTCTGTTCTGCTTGGTGAACATCTGAGCGTCAGAGGCTGAGGAGAGCAGTAGTTTGTCAACAAAGAGGAGACCACTGAGACTCCTACCTGATACCCTTCCTGCCACACAGACACAGCCCCTCAGAGGCAAAGCTACATTTACGGCATTTAGCAGACGCTCTTATCCAGAGCGACTTACAAAGTGCTTTGCATCCGATCACAGAATTCATCCTAGGTAATAGTACGGATAGGTCAGAATTCAAGATACCATTGAGTCAGACTACTACTAAACTACAGGAGTCAATGTCATTACCTGGTGTTTTGCAAGTTAGACATTTGCCAAGAAGCACAAATAACCATAGACAGACATACAATATAAAGAACAACGGCAAGTGGTATCAGCTGACTAAGTGTTCTGGTAATAACTCAACAAACAGGAGAGTCTTCAGTCTACGCTTGAAGATTGCAAGAGACTGCAGTCCTAGCAGCTAATGGAAGATCGTTCCACCATCTTGGAGCCAAGATGGAGAATAGTCTGGAGCTTTGTCTTCCACGAGACTTTAAGCATGGCGTTTCAAGTCGAGCCAAGCTTGAGGTTCTGAGTGTTCGCTGTACGGATCGGCTTTTGACCATGGACATCATGTAGGGAGGGGCCAGTCAATTTTTGGCTTTGTAAGCAAGCATCAGGGTTTTATATCTGATGCGTGCCGCTACTGGAAGCCAGTGAAGAGAAAGCTAGCACTGTCCAGTCAGTAAAAGGGACATGTCCTTAAGTTCTAACATGGACTGGGTCAGTACACTAAACAGCAGGACGGGGGAGACTCCCTGGGCAGAGACACCTACTGCTCTGTACTGGACAGCAGTGGTAGATGTTCGCATAGAAGATGTGAATCCTGAACGTGTTAATGCATTCGGAGTCCTTACACACCCCCATGTCCAAACTTACACACCTCCATGTCCAAACTTACACACCTCCATGTCCAAACTTACACACCTCCATGTCCAAACTTACACACCCCCATGTCCAAACTTACACACCCCCATGTCCAAACTTACACACCCCCATGTCCAAACTTACACACCACCATGTCCATGAAATGTTAATCTACACCAACTGGCTGTTCTAAAGCTCTTTATCCTACTGCTACAAAGGGGAGTTGTCCCTGTGAGCTGGAACAGAAGTCTTAGTACCACAGTCTGTCTGGGAGAACAGACCATGTAGAACCTGATTAGGAATATACCAATGGAGGGCAGGGGTGAAGGGAGGAGGGGCATCAGGATGGAGGCGGAGCATCAGGACGAGGAAGGATGAGAGGAGCAGTGTGGAGCAGGTGAGGTGTTTTAGTCTCTGACTTTGGGGTCAAGGGTCACGAGCAGTCAGTAGCGGATGTGTAGCCAGGACGAAGAACTTGCTGATGCTGGAGATTAGACCCCGCCTCCTCACTGCCACTGGGAACACACCTGCGTGTGTGTGTGTGTGGTGTGTGTGTGTGTGTGTGGTGTGTGTGTGGTGTGTGTGTGGTGTGTGTGTGTGTGTGTGTGGTGTGTGTGAAAAGCAGAAAGGCCCATCACCTCCTTCTTCACCTCCCCATCACCTCCCCCATCACCTCCTCCATCAACTCCCCCATCACCTCCTCCATCACCTCCCCCATCACCTCCCCATCACCTCCCCCATCACCTCCCCCATCACCTTCCCCATCAACTCCTCCATCACCTCCCCCATCACCTCCCCCATCACCTCCCCCATCACCTCCCCATCACCTCCCCCATCACCTCCTCCATCACCTCCTCCATCAACTCCCCCATCACCTCCTCCATCACCTCCCCCATCACCTCCCCATCACCTCCCCCATCACCTCCCCATCACCTCCCCCATCACCTCCTCCATCACCTCCCCCATCACCTCCCCCATCACCTCCCCATCACCTTCCCCATCAACTCCTCCATCACCTCCCCCATCACCTCCCCCATCACCTCCCCCATCACCTCCCCATCACCTCCCCCATCACCTCCTCCATCACCTCCTCCATCACCTCCTCCATCACCTCCCCATCACCTCCCCATCACCTTCCCCATCACCTCCCCCATCACCTCCTCCATCAACTCCTCCATCACCTCCCCCATCACCTCCTCCATCAACTCCTCCGTCACCTCCCCCATCACCTCCCCCATCACCTCCCCCATCACCTCCCCATCACCTCCCCCATCACCTCCCCCATCACCTTCCCCATCACCTTCCCCATCACCTCCCCCATCACCTCCTCCATCAACTCCTCCATCACCTCCCCCATCACCTCCCCCATCAACTCCTCCATCACCTCCCCATCACCTCCCCATCACCTTCCCCATCACCTCCCCCATCACCTCCTCCATCAACACCTCCATCACCTCCCCCATCACCTCCTCCATCAACTCCTCCGTCACCTCCCCCATCACCTCCCCCATCACCTCCTCCATCACCTCCTCCATCACCTCCCCATCACCTCCTCCATCACCTCCCCATCACCTCCTCCTTCACCTCCCCATCACCTCCCCATCACCTCCTCCATCACCTCCCCATCACCTCCTCCATCACCTCCTCCATCACCTCCTCCATCACCTCCTCCATCAGCTTCCCATCACCTCCTCCATCACCTCCCCATCACCTCCTCCTTCACCTCCCCATCACCTTCCCCATCACCTCCTCCATCACCTCCTCCATCACCTTCCCCATCACCTCCCCATCACCTCCTCCATCACCTCCCCATCACCTCCTCCATCACCTCCTCCTTTGCTCAATCCTTAAACATCATTCAGAATGAAATGGTCAACTTTTAGAGACTCATCTGTCTTTCACTAATTTGTGGTTCACTAAATTGGATTGAATAGAAAACCAGTTTCTTGACATGAGTCACACTGTCTGTTCCCTGGTGGGATTAGAGGTTATCCACTATGTGGGATTAAAGGTTATCCACTGGGTGGGATTAGAAGTCATCCACTGGGTGGGATTAGAGGTTATCCATTGGGTGGCATTAATTTATCCACTATGTTGGATTAGAGGTTTTCCACTATGTGGGATTAGAGGTTATCCACTGGGTTGGATTAGAGGTTATCCACGATGTGGGATTAGAGGTTATCCACTGGGTTGGATTAGAGGTTATCCACGATGTGGGATTACAGGTTATCCACTGTGATCGATCAATCTGATCTGAAGAAACAGTGATTGTCCTTTTTCTTTACCAACTGAAACCACTAGAAAGCACATGGATACATGCAGTCACATGCATGCACACGCATACACGCAGTCACATGCCCATGTGTGTGCATGTGAGTGTGAGCGTGTGTGTATGTGTGTGTATGTGTGTGTGTGAGCATATGAGCATGTGTGTTTGTGTTTGTGTGAGTGTGAGCGTGTGTGAGCGTGTGTGTGTGTATAAGCATGTGAGCATGTGGGTGTGTGTGTATTTGTGTGTGAGCATGTGGCTGTGTGTTTGTGTGTGTGAGCATGTGGGTGTGTGTGTATGTGTGTGAGTGTGAGTGAGCATGTGAGCATGTGGGTGTGAGCGTGTGAGTATGTGAGCATCTGTGTGTGTGTGTGTGTGTGTGTGTGTGTGTGTGTGTGTGTGTGTGTGTGTGTGTGTGTGTGCTCGTGCAGGTTCATCTTGTCTAAGTAGACCATGTCCCTCTTTTTCTCTATCCATGTGCTCCAGAATCTGTACCACTCAGCAGCCTGGGACCCTCCTACACATAGACGAGAGAGAGAGAGAGAGAGTGTGTGTGTGTATGTGTCTCATTTTACATGAGATTCAAGATGCATATATTCAAGATGTGCAAATAGGCACAGTCTAGAATACACACAGTCTACATACACACATAGGATACACACACACAGTCTACATGCAGTCTACATACACACAATCTACAGACACAATCTACGTACACACTTTGCATCTCTCATATGCACTTACCCATCTCTGTCTCTCTCCCTGTCTCTCTCTCCCTGTTTCTCTCTCTTCCTCTGCC
>NC_135222.1:23414048-23434048 GCF_052324685.1 Brachyhypopomus gauderio | reverse complement strand
AAGGGTCTTGCTCAGGGGCATCTCGGTCATGGCCTCAGGTCTGGGAATCGAACCCACGACCCACCGGTCACAAGACCAGTTCCCTAATCGCCAGGCCATGATAATTACTGGCATTGTCATTTGCCACGAAAAATTTTCAGTCAAATGAAAATTTCTTGCTTTAACCCATGCCCCAGTCACACAGCTCACCCCAGTCACACAGCTCACCCCAGTCACACCGCTGACCCCAGTCACACCGCTGACCCCAGTCACACCGCTGACCCCAGTCACACCGCTCACCCCAGTCACACCGCTCACCCCAGTCACACCACTGACCCCATCACTGACCCCAGTCACACGGCTGACCCCAGTCACACAGCTCACCCCAGTCACACCGCTCACCCCAGTCACACCACTGACCCACCACTGACCCCAGTCACACGGCTCACCCCAGTCACACCGCTGACCCCAGTCACACCACTGACCCCAGTCATACCACTGACCCCAGTCACACCGCTCACCCCAGTCACACCACTGACCCCAGTCACACCGCTCACCCCAGTCACAACGCTCACCCCAATCACACCGCTGACCCACCACTGACCCCAGTCACACAGCTCACCCCAGTCACACTACTGACCCACCACTGACCCCAGTCACACTGACTCCAGTCACACTGCTGACCCCAGTCACACCGCTCACCCCAGTCACACGGCTGATGTATTTTAAGAGACCATGAATTTATTTGGGCTTTTTGCTTACACTGAAAAAAATAAAGCATTGGCTCAATGTAATAAAATTGAATTAATCAATCACACAAATTTTTTTTCATTGACTCAATCCAAAAAACTTAATTCATGACTAAATGGAGGGTGTAGGGGGAAGGTTTTAGAGTTTATCCAAATGTATCCAGCGTGTCCAAATTATCAGCTGATATTAAGTAAGAAATGAAGCTGTATCAGTTGACATGTATGTACACCAGATGTAGTCAGCTACATAGGCCAGTTTGGACCGGTATTGAGGGCTTTGTGCAGTGGTTTGGCTTTAAACTGGGCACAGATCTAAGTGTTTTGTGGAGACGTTCTGGGTCTGTGTGCATCTCTCTAAAGAGGGTGAACCAGTTAGCCTCAGTAGAATGAAACACCACTATTCAGGTGGGAGAGGGGAGGAGAGGAGGAGGAGAGGGGAGGAGAGGAGGAGAGGAGGGGAGGAAAGGGGAGGAGCAGCCCACAAGGGGGTCTTAAACACAGGAATGAATTAAAGGCCACCCCTTCTGAAAGGCGGCCTGGGGTTTACCGTAACCATGGTGATGTGGCAGTGGGAGGAGCAGGTCTTGGGTTGTTAGGGCGACAGATGGAGCATAGCACTTGTCCAAGGTTGCCATGGAAATGGGAGGTGGCCTGGTAGAGGATGATTCTGGTGGGGGTTGCCAAGGTGACAGGGGAGGAGTTGATGTTAGGGTGCTGATGAAGTGTGCAGTGATTTATTACATTGTTGTGCACTAGACATTCAGTAGGCCAGTACTAGACCACATTCAGTAGGCCAGTACTAAACCACATTCAGTAGCTCACTGCTAGACCACATTCAGTAAGCCAGTACTAAACCACATTCAGTAGGCCACTGCTAGACCACATTCAGTAGGCCAGAATTAGACCACATTCAGTAGGCCAGTACTAGACCACATTTAGTAGGCCAGTACTAGATCACATTCAGAAGGCCAGTACTAGACCACATTCAGTAGCTCAGTGCTAGACCACATTCAGTAGGTCAGTACTAGACCACATTCAGTAAGCCAGTACTAAACCACATTCAGTAGGCCAGTACTAAACCACATTCAGTAGGCCAGTACTAAACCACATTCAGTAGGCCACTACTAGACCACATTCAGTAGGTCAGTACTAGACCACATTCAGTAAGCCAGTACTAGACCACATTCAGTAGGTCAGAATTAGACTACATTCAGTAGGTCAGAATTAGACTACATTCAGTAGGCCAGTACTAGACCACATTCAGTAGGTCAGTACTAAACCACATTCAGTAGGCCACTACTAGACCACATTCAGTAGGTCAGTACTAGACCACATCCAGTAGGCCAGTACTAGACCACATTCAGTATGCCAGTACTAGACCATATTCAGTAGGTCCGAATTAGACTACATTCAGTAGGCCAGTGCTAGACCACATTCAGTACAGTACTAGACCACATTCAGTAGGTCATTCATAAATTCATAAATTGTACCTAAGTGGTTAAACTTTAATGCATGATAACGATAATAGTAACCAATTGAGATTTAGGGTTTTTTGTTAGGTAGCCATCGTAATAAGGAGATTTCAACCCCAAACCTTCTTAAAGGAGCCCAGTGTTGGATTATGTCTCCAACAAATATGTCTGTTTTTAAACGATAGTGTGTGTAAGCCTGCATTAAGGGGGGATTAGAGGCCTGTGTGTGTGCGTGTGTGTGTGCGTGTATGTGTGCGTGTGTGTGTGGGCATTCATGTGGATACATGTTGTGTGCGCATATGCATGCATGTGTGTGTGTGTGTGTATTGTAATGTTGTGGCAGGCAGTGCTGCTTTCTTTCCTTTCTCTTTAGAAGACAAGTGGGTTTCAACAGCGACATTATTTGTAAAATAAAATGTGTAGATGTCTCCTCATGAGTAGATCTATCTCTGCACTGACTGCTGGCAGCGTCTCTGCTCTCTGGACTTCCTGATTCTTTCTGATGGGCCGGTCTGGATGCCAGGCAGCGTTCGCGAGGCTGGGCTCTGTCAGCGTGGTTCTGTGTTTAATAGCAGTAGCTGTGAGTTGAGCGTTTGAGTAATAGTTGCCACTGGCCTGATTCAACTCTACAGACATGAACTGGTGTTTTTCTGTGGACTTGCAGGACATTTTTACTATATTCATTGTGCATCATTTAGCTGGGTGTTCTACTGCTCACACTTTCAGTTTGAGTGCCCCTATACACACAGACGCACAGTAACATGGGACTCTGGGGGACTCTGTGGGACACTCTGGGGGACACTGTGGGGGACACTGTGGGACACTCTGGGGGACACTGTGGGGGAGAGCAGTGTGTTCTAAAATGGTGTCCAGTTCATTGATGTAGATGTGGAACAATGTTGGACTGAACAGCAACCATGACTCACTCCACACTCTCCACACACTCCACACTCCCTCCACACTCTCCACACTCCCTCCACACTCTCCACACACACACACTCCACACTCCCTCCACACTCTCCACACACTCCACACTCCCTCCACACTCTCCACACTCCCTCCACACTCTCCACACACTCCACACTCCCTCCACACTCTCCACACACTCCCTCCACACTCTCCACACACACACTCCACACTCTCCACACTCCCTCCACACTCTCCACACACACACTCCACACTCTCCACACTCCCTCCACACTCTCCACACACACACTCCACACTCTCCACACTCCCTCCACACTCTCCACACACACTCTCCACACTCTCTACACACTCCCTTCACACTCTCCACACACTCCACCCTCCCTCCACACTCTGTCTTACTGTCTCACTACTTCTTCTGTCTCTGTCACTGTCTCACTCCTTCTGTCTCTGTCACTCTGTCTCACTACTTCTGTCTCTCTGTCATCCTGTCTCACTAGTGTTCTGTCTCTGTCACTCTGTCTCACTACGTCTGTCTCTCTGTCACTGTCTCACTACTTCTCTCTCTCACTCTATCTCACTACTTCTGTCTCTCTCACTGTCTCACTACTTCTGTCTCTCTCTCACTCTGTCCCACTACTTCTATCTCTGTCACTCTGTCTCACTACTTCTGTCACTCTGTCTCACTAGTTCTTCTGTCTCTCTGTCACTCTGTCTCACTACTTCTGTCTCTCTGTCATCCTGTCTCACTAGTATTCTGTCTCTGTCACTCTGTCTCACTACGTCTGTCTCTCTGTCTCTGTCATATTAAGTCATAAACACAGTCATTCTTTTTTAGTAATTCAATAATTGGTGCAATTGGTAAGATGATTTGATGTCTATAAAATCCCCAAATGCCTTACATTTAGCTCTGCACAATGTTTTCCAAAGATGATGATATTCTCTGAAACATTAGAGGTCCTGTTGGTACATGGGCATTAAAACATGTGTCAGTATAGCTTGGTAAGTTGGTAAGTGAGCTACAGTGTCCATTACAGCTAAATGAACACGTCAGCAGAGTTCTGAGAAGCCTGAGGTCAGGAGAACTGCTCATAAAAGCACATTATTGATCATCTGTGTGAGTCATCGTGAAGTCTCTCTCTCTCTCTCTCTCTCTCACTCTCGCTCTTTCACTCTGTCTCTCTTGCTCTTGTGCTCTCTCTTGCTCTCTCTCTCTCTCTTGCTCTCTCTCACCCTGTCTCTCTCTCTCTCTCTCTCTCCCTCTTTCTCTGTCTCCACCTTTCCAGCTCGCATTAACCCCCCCACCTCTGACCTCCAACACCCACCCACCCCCACCGTCCCATGCCGTCCCTCATTCTGTCTGAGAGGGTGCGTGTCGGGCGCGTGTCGGGTGGGTGTTTACCCAGGAAGTTAGCAGGTTTAGCATGCATCTCAAAGGGCAGGTAGGGTCTGAAGACAGATCTGTGGGAGATTAGGTTGTTGTGTCTTGCACAAAATATGAAGATATAGATATACTGTGCTGCAGATAGACATGTGTGCTGCAGAGCGCGGGAGTGTGTGTGTGTGTGTGTGTGTGTGTGTGTGTGTGTGTGTGTGTGTGTGTGTGTGTGTGTGTGAGAACAGGGCTGCATACATGTGCATGTTTGTGCCCAGGTAACGTGTTGAGTCACATAAGAGTGAGTATTGTGACTGGGGAGAGTGATATGTGGAGTCAGAGTGAGTATTGTGAAGTGGGAGAGTGTTATGTTGGAGTGAATTAGGTGTGCAGCTGTGTGCGCACCTCAGTTTGCCCTCTGTTGTCTCCCACAGGCTGAGGAGGCAGCAGAACCCCAACTTGTTTGGCAAGATGAGAAGTTCTGCCTCGTCACGCTTTGGGCCTGACGACCCGGACGCTCCGCCCAGTGACCCCGATGAGGAGGAAGACGAGCTTCAGCTTCAGATCGCCTGACCTCTGACCCCCGTGAATGTACAGCACCCCCACGAATCCTTGTCCTGTATTTCAGAATCCGTAACCTGAGCTGGGTTAGCGACCCCATCCCCGTCCAAACCAGAGGACCTGGACTTCCTGGATGATGGATCATGGTGACAGCAGCGGTTCTCT
The DNA here is from genome assembly GCF_052324685.1 of Brachyhypopomus gauderio. Taxonomy (NCBI): domain Eukaryota; kingdom Metazoa; phylum Chordata; class Actinopteri; order Gymnotiformes; family Hypopomidae; genus Brachyhypopomus; species Brachyhypopomus gauderio. The sequence continues at coordinate 23,428,823 of NC_135222.1, read as the reverse complement.
GTGGTCACCTATGTAGTAGCGTTAACAAAGGGCTGGAGGGTAACACAAGACTGCCCCATCACCTCCACCTTACTGCTACACCTGCTGCCCCGTCTGTGGGGTGGAGGGTGTGGTCATACAGGTCATGCGCTGTTGTCAGTTATGAGTTGACTACATCCATCTAAGCAATAAGATTAACTCTGGAAGCTACATCAGTAACAGGGACCAATACAGACTCATTTTCCACAGGGACATTTTTACTGGTCATGGTGAAAAATATTTATCAGGTTTTATGTTTTTTTTGTATGTAATTTTGTCCGTATTACAGTGTGTTTTATTTGATTTCTTTTTGTATTTAGCACTATAAATGTTAAGTGTGTATATACATTGCTTGTGTCTTCGTTTTTAAGTGTCAAAAGTGTGTGCAGGTGGTTGTGTGTGTGTGTATGTGTGTACACGGGTGTGTGTGCATGCGTGTGTGTGTGTGTGTGTGTGTGTGTGTGTGTGTGTGTGTGTGTGTGTGTGTGTGTGTGTGTGTGTGTGTGTGTGTGTGTGGCCGATGTGTCACATTCTGGCTGGGGTGTCACTCTTGGGAGTCACTCTGTCTATGGTGTAACTCTGCCTGGGGTGTCTGGCTGGGGTATCTTGTTTATTGCTGTGTATGGTGAGACAGCGTGGGGCATCTAAGGCATGTGACCCTGACCCTAACTCTGACCTTCTGGGTGGCCCCAGTGAAGGTCACCAGTGAGCTGGGGGTGAAGAGGACCTCCGATCTGTCCCCTCGACCTCCAGCGACACCCACAGATCTGATCTCAGCCTCACTTGCCTTATCTAGCACACGTCAGGCTCCAGGCTGCTGAGAAATTACGGGAGCTTTAACATCAGGGACTTGTCTGTCAGTGCCTGGGTGAGACGGCCAAGCAGTGTTATCTAGTGCTGAGATCCACTGGAGCACAGGCTGATTAAACACACTGCCGTAGATCGAGGTGTCCAGCTGTGGCCACACTGTAGAGGTCAGACTGTTCCTGCACACATTCAGCTCTGGGCTGCACCGTGTGAGTCAGCTGGAGTGTGTTGGGCAGGAAGCTTCCCGCTACATCAAAACAACCCCTCAGCCTTGCAGGGTCCTGTCTGTTCCACGTCCTGTACGTGTTTACGTGTTGCTGCACTCTTCTTAATGGGACATAATGGTGTGGGCTGCCTGGGTGGGGAGTGTCCAGTGGCAAAACCAGGGATGACCCAGTGTGCTGTAAGAGGTCAGCTGGAGACCCAGTGTGCTGTTGAACAGGTCAGGAGAAGCACTACATTCCACCCTGGAGTCTCGTTTGAAAACAGAGGATACCGACAAGGGAGAAACAAAAGAGTCACATGACAAGGGGCAAAGTGCATTGCTGTGCATGAAGTTTTTTTCTTATAGCTCTGGACTGCCCCGTCTCTGTGACCCCCAGAGCCACTCTTGTCTGAGCGCAGTAAGAGTTTGGGTGACGTGATGTTTGATGTAGTCGGACTAGGAAACGTGGGCTACACGTCTTCATGCAGACACAACAGCTGAAATAAAAGTGATGATTCTCCTCCACAGGAGCATCTCAGACAAAGAAGGCACATGAGATGTTGCTCAGCAACCTTAGCCTGGCCTTGCACACACACACACACACACACACACACACACACACACTTTCCCCAGTGTGTGACCGTTGCTGACAGTGTCTTTCTCTCTAGCCATGCGAACAGGCATAGGGTCTTAGCTGACACACTCATATCCAGCGTAGTGTGTCCTCATCGTGACCTTAAGGGCCTGATGGGTAATGTAGTCTTTGTCTAAGAGAACAGTCTCCATTCAGCCATTTCACATCGTGCCGTTGTCCACGTCTCAAGCTCCTCACGCCCCTTTCACCTGCTGCTGAAATGGAGGTTGAATGAGTTTCATTCTGAGTGTTAACTGCATGACACTCCGTAGCACACGCCGTCCCAGGTAATGACTCTGACATTGGGAGGAACATCGTCCTGTCACTGTTGTCCCCGCAGAGACACACTCTCTCGCAGGATCTCGCACTACTGTGTCAGCACAACAGAAATGTAGTGAGTTTCAGGACGGAGCGTTGGTCTTCTCCCTCCGTCTTTTCTCTCTGGCACAGCGAGACCGCTCTGCTGAGAGCAGCAACCCCAGGACAGCTATCTGGACCCTCTATCCAAAAACATGGAGGCCAGGTAAATTGGCGGTCCCTGACAAATTCTCCTTGAGTGTGTGACTGTGTGTGTCTTCATGTCCAATAAAAAGTGTTGTCTGAGAGTGTGTGTATGAATGTGTGTGTGTGCTTGTATGCCCAGTGGTGGATGGTGTTCTGCCACTAGGGTCTGTCCTCTCTCCCCTTCCTGCACCCCATTCAGTCCCCCAGGGGGCTGTGGTTTCCAGTAGAGAGGACGCCTTGTGCAATTGGCTGCCGCTTCTCACCGGTGTGTGATTGGTCGTGTAAGACTTGTACCTGTGTTAAAGTTGTAAAGCGACCTCGAGTATCTTGAAAGGCGCTATACAAACTGAACGTTCATTCATTCATGGAAGAGAGCTGCTCCAGTGGCTGTTTGAGTCGGTCACAGGGTCACAGCCTGACGGCAACGTGGGCTGGTGTGGCATTTAGGTGTTCCAGTTGATTTCTCACGGACCAAGCCCAATCAGCGAGGGCAAACTCCACACACTTCACCTGGTACACGCGTTTTGCCTCTTTGTTGATGTAAGCGATGTTTCGTATATTTGTGGCGGTTCCTTCTCCTTCGCGTTTACCCTGCAGAGGTGCATGTCTGTCTGCTCAGAATTTATTATGTTCTTCAGTGGCTGCTGTATTCTGCCTTTCACATTACAATGTTTAACGTCTCTCGGGCGGAAAGAACACAGATTACATTAATCGGAGCATAACTGTGCAAGAGGGTCAGCCAAACATTCACTTTAAGCTACAAGTGTCTCTCTGCAGTGTGTGTGTGTGTACGTGGATGTGTGTGTCCATACATGTGTGAGAGATTGTTTTTCTGTCATTATTTTGATATGTAGCAGATAGTTTTGTCTTTGAGAATTTTTTCATGACATACGGTCTTGTTGCACTGATGTTATCACAGCTGGAGATGCATGACTTAGAAATCCAGATGTTGCACTTGAGGGTAGAACACACACACACACACACACACACACACACACACACACACACAGTCTTGTTTGAAAAGGTATGTTTATAAACTAAAGGGCAGACATCAGAGCAGATGACCTCATAAAACCATCTCTGCTTTAACCCAGTACGCTTTGTTGTAAAAACAGTTTAATAGACTACCGCATTAACTGAATAATTTGTACCAGGGTCACATCGAGGTTTCTGACCGTGATTTTCTAAATGTCAGAAGATGTTCAGGATGTACGAGAGGCCTTCAGCCCTGAGCCCAGCCAGGACGTCTCGGCCAGGTGGCACTTCTGCTGGGGGGAGTGGCCAGACCCACCAGATAAAAAGGGTAAAACACGTCCCTATTATGTGTGGAGTGACACAGGCCAGAATTAGATCCTCAAACTGACATCTCTCCCCAAAAATAGCGACGGTGTAAACTCTGCAACCCTGTCAGCGTCAGACTCCTTCACTCTGACAGTTCTGCAGTGTAACAGCGGTGCACGAAAAACACAGTTTGCCTTCTCTTTTATCAGAGATGCAGCATTTCTTGTTGTGTGTCAAAGGCTGCACTGAACATCCATGCTGTGCTTAGCTCACTGCTGTCTGATTTCCAGCCTCTTAAGGATCTGACAGCTGACCAACCCCAGTAGGACATGAGCTACAGAGCTTTCATGGACTTTTACACCTCTAAAAAAGATTAAAATTGGAGAACAATTCAGTGTCATTAGTTCCAACACCGTCTCCCTATTGCAGCACTGTTTCCATTCCTAGTTCAGCCAGATAAAGAACGATCTGTATCTGTTGATCATAATGTTAGACGAACGTTTAACTAACTGTATTGATGATTAAAGGGAAATATCTCAGTATCTCTTTAATCAATATAATCTGTAATCATATATTACTCACACATGGACGGAGAGCGATCTGTTTAGGCTGAGAGTGATGGACATACAGCATCAGACGTCAGAGCCCATCGGATATCAGGATGGGCTCATGTCTCCGTGTTTGTGAGCCATGTCTAACCCCTGCAGTAGTCTGTCCTGAACCTGTTCCTTCGCCATGCCGATCCTGTACACTAACCTGAGCTGATCTGCATGGTGAGCTTGTGCTGGCTTGTGCCAGACCCGCTTGGACACTGAGGATGTCTCTCAGAATCGGGCTGGATTTACTTCAGACCAGCTCATGGCTTCTGTCTGTTGGGTGTCTGAGATTTGAACTTGGAAGTGAGATGACGGTAAATCCAGTAATTAAAACCCAGCAGAAGTCTTGCGATTGGGTCGAGGCTGGGCAGGAAAGCGCAGCTGTGCACGAGGAGAGGTGTTTTCAGCCATCTTAGTTAATTCTCAATTCCCCACCTCTTCTGTCTCCAAGAATTTGATTGCCATGGTGAGGGATAATTACAGACTTTGTCACTTGACACCTGGTCATTAAGGCCCCGGCGAAGCGCAGCGCAGTGCTATGCAATTCCCCATCCCCCCGACCCCAGTGGGAATGACAGAATTTATTATTAGTTCATTAGGAAATCGTCGCCAACGTGTGCACTGCTAATGGATCTGGAACGCAGTCACTGCAGTGCACAGGGCGAGTTGAAGCTACCAGCCAGTTCAGAAGGAACCTTCAGAAAAGGAGATTAGACATCCAAATTTGGACATATTCTATGAGATAAAAGGGCTCATGTATATTTGAAACTAATGCCAACCCTACACTGTTTTAATTCTGTTGTGTCCTACCCTATTAACTGACATGTTTTGTTATTGTGGGATAAGGGGGTACTCAGACCTAATACTGTTCACTCTCAGCAGGGTGGCAGGGCTACGCTCACTCTTGGGAGAGTGACAGGGGTGTGTGGTTTTACACTGATTTTATGAGGACTGCACGTGAGGGGGCCCATGTCCAGATGAATCCCCTGTGTCTGAAGATAGGTTACGCCTCTGACAGGTTACACCTCTGACAGGTTACGCCTCTGACAGGTTACGCCTCTGACAGGTTACACCTCTGACAGGTTACGCCTCTGACAGGTTACGCCTCTGACAGGTTACACCTCTGACAGGTTACACCTCTGACAGCATGACTGTGTACTCATGACTCATGTGTACTCACAGCTGCTCAACGTCTTCATCGATGTCTTTATCTGCTCTGATGAGACTGCCACTGACGTGAAGGACATTAAAATGATTCATCACTGAAGGACAATTCCCACCTCCCACTCATATGGAGGCCATCTACAGTCGCAAAACAGGCGGCCGTAATGAAACCACACAAACAAAGAAAAGTGTGTACCTTAAGATGCCAGATTTGTATGATTTCCTGATGGGTCTTCATGGGCTACTCAAACGCATGTTCACATGGTGTCCACCAAAGACAGGGACTGGGAAAACACCGCCACAGCCAGGGGGCAGCAGAGAGCAGCGGGATGTGGGACGTCTGTCTGCAGCAGAGCTGGGATGAGGATGAACGATGTGGGAGAGCACAGCAAAACAACAGAGAAACAAAGGGATGTGTGGGAACAGAAGGAGCCCTGTATTGTAGAGAAGGTATTGTGTGTGCAGCTCAGACAATGGGGTATATCTGAACCTTTCTGAGGGGGCAGATAGTGACACTGAATCCTTAAGAAAATGTCACAATGCCTAACCCTAAACCTAAGTTGTCTCCATCATAAAAAAAAGTAACCCAGAGCATCTTGGCGTTCACGCTCTGTCTATTAAATTCCAGCTAGTCCTGGCAGTCTCTGAGTCTCTGAGAAGACATTCAAAGCTTGTGGAAGCCTCTCAGAGTCTGAAGTGTTTGCTGCGCTGCTAAGCCCTTGAGCTTGATGCTCAGACGTGGGCTTGTTGTGTTTTAATGCCACGGACCATCAGATGACACCTTCATACTTCCTGTCTGCCCAGCCCTGTTGCCCTGACACTCTTACTGCAGCTGGATTACACTGTATTCCTGTTGTTTCACTGAGATGGAGGCTTTAGCAAGACTTCTGCCCCACGTACTCGTCTTCTGCCCCACGTACTCGTCTTCTGCTCCACTTACTTGTGTGCTGTTACTTAGTTTTACTGATGTCTCAAAGGGTGAGTTCAAACAGGTCTTCCAACATGAGATCCCCTGACCAGCTGCCTCTGGTGAGAAAGGCTGAGGTTATGACTTGAAATATAATGTAATATATAATACTCACCGAGTGTCTCGTTCAGGCGCCTCAATTAGAATATGGCAAGAAGATTCCCTTGGAGAGCTTTATCAGCAGAACATGACAAAAACAGGAGTCTGGTCTATAACATCTGATGGTTTTTACTAGGACTGCTCCCACAGTTTCCACAAACATCAATGACAAAGTTTCAGAGTAATACTGACAAGTCTCCAAGATATTACATTTCATTTTTATAAGCAACTCATGTACCTCATGTAAATCATGTACCTGCAACAATATGAAATGGAGAATGATGATATTGAGCTGTAATCTGGATTAGCAGCTATATTAACACACACTGCCAACTCTACATACATGCAGCGTCTGTCAGCACTCTGAAAGAATCGTCCTGCTTCGTTAGCATAGCGTCCTGTTCTCCTGCCCATTTAATATGCAAATTAGGAGACACAGACACCAACCTCCCTGCACAGACCCCAGCCAATAACGAGAAGCTCTTTAAATTAGAAAGCGTATTTCATTTAACAGATGGAGTGGGAGTAGTCATTTAAAATTAGTGTGGGGGTTGGACTGCCTGCATACTGATACCAAAATTATTTTATTTTTCAGTTAATATATATTTAATTATTTTTCTATAATAAAAATTTTAATTAAATCTAAAGGCCTGTTTTACATGTGCAGGTACTGTGTCATCCTGGACTGGCAGGTGTAATAGTGCCTCAACTCTGAATACATCTCGTCTGTTTTAGCCTTCAGACCAGCTAAAGACCTTCCGCTTCTCGGTCCTACACGTCTTTGAATCGCAGCTAAAGACCTGCACACTGGACTCTTGAACCGTCCAGTGGAGGGTTGAGACCTGGATTATTACTCTTTTTTTTTTTGATTGAACATTTTATACATGATCATATATAATTATGGTGTGCTATAAAACCTTTACAGTAATCTTCATACAGTATATCTAGCAAAACAGTGAAAGAATTGTCGAGAACTGGAGCAGCAGAACAGAAGAACACGCTATTCTGAACTTTTTTCAGCAGGAATTACGAAGAGCGACTGGTTATGAATCTCAGCTGTCAGTTCCAGTGGCCCCTCCATGCCCACACTGCTCACAAACAAAGAAATCAATGCGTGATTTAATATATGCCCCCCACCTTTTGTAAGGCCAAAGGGTTCTCTATACAAACTAGGAGATTAGGAACAATGTTGTTGCGCTTTGCAAGGAAGCTCTGTGTGTAGTACAAGGCCTTGAGTGGTCGGATACACAAATGAAAGAAGTTTACATAACTATTGTTTACATCGAGGACCATTTGGATGGATGGATAGATAGATGCATGGATGGATGGATACTGAGCCTCAGTAAATCATATGTGCTGCTGAGACGTTTTAGACTGGAGAAAGTTGTGGAGAGACCGACAGATCATTGGTGAATATATCAAGCTTCGTTTTCATGAGCTGGCACCCAACGTAGACCTCCCTCGTGTCTGTCCAACGGCGGCTGATCTATTCGGTTGCGTTTTGGCCAGAGGGACAGATGGTGAGACGCCATGTCCAGCGCACTGTTTGTTGCAGAATATAAACATAACTGCTGCTCTGCATCGCCCATTAAAACACATCTGAAATGTGAGGAGAACGTTTGCTCATCTGGCCCTGGGCTGAGGAGACTGGAGGAGAGATCTGGTGAACAGCCAGATGAAGTAGAAAACCAACTGCTAGTGGGGAGGGCTGGTGTGAGGATTGCCGGTGTTGGGAGTGTCGGTGTTGGGAGTGTCAGTGTGGGGAGTGTCAGTGTTAGGGGTGTTGGGAGTGTCGGTGTTGGGAGTGTCAGTGTTAGGAGTGTCAGTGTTAGGAGTGTCGGTGTTAGGAGTGTCAGTGTTGGGAGTGTCAGTGTTAGGAGTGTCAGTGTTAGGAGTGTCAGTGTTGGGAGTGTCAGTGTTAGATGTGTCAGTGTTAGGAGTGTCGGTGTTGGGAATGTCAGTGTTAGGAGTGTCAGTGTTGGGAGTGTCGGTGTTAGGAGTGTCAGTGTTAGGAGTGTCAGTGTTGGTAGTGTCGGTGTTGGGAGTGTCGGTGTTGGGAGTGTCAGTGTTGGGAGTGTCGGTGTTGGGAGTGTCGGTGTTGGGAGTGTCGGTGTGGGGAGTGTCGGTGTTAGGGGTGTTGGGAGTGTCGGTGTTAGGGGTGTTAGGAGTGTCAGTGTTAGGAGTGTCGGTGTTGGGAGTGTCGGTGTTGAGAGTGTCGGTGTTAGGGGTGTTGGGAGTGTCGGTGTTGGGAGTGTCAGTGTTAGCAGTGTCAGTGTTGGTAGTGTCGGTGTTGGGAGTGTCGGTGTGGGGCGTGTCGGTAGCTCATGGGGGGCCCAGCCCAGGGCAGTAGAGGGCAGTAGCCTCTCCGCTCCACTCAACCCAGTTTGTCATGACACATGAGAGACAAGACAGTGGTTTATTCTTCTGGCTAACAGCATGAACAGAGTTGATTGTAGCTTTGCACAAACTCACCCACAAAACACATCTGTTGCCCATTTGCCTGTAATTGTGTTACAGGGTGATTTTCCTTCAGTGCATATGCCAATAGCCAAAATCCACACAAACATGCCAAACGAAAGCGAACAAGAGGGGACCAGGAAAAAGGAGTACGATAGGATGAACTAATGAGGGGAGGGGAGAGCAAGATGAATGAATAAGGGGGGAGGAGGATAAGTGAATGAGGGAAGAAGAGCGGAGGATGAATGAATGAGGGGAAGGTAGGAAAGGATGAATGTATGAGGGGAGGATAAATGAGACTTCCTAAAATTCGTGTTGAAATATGTTGATCTTTAGCAGAGCATAAGATAGCTCATGCATGACTAATAGTCAATACTTATAAAGTCAAGATTAAATCTTTTCCAACATTGTGTTGGAAAGAATGAATAATCCATCCCTGTTAGCTTCTTTAAAACAAAACACACATATCTCCTCACATGTTTTGTTAGAAGTTGCTGTAACTCTTTCGTTTGGTTGTGTGAGTGTAGTTACAGTGTAGTGCTACGGTTTGGGCCTCCATCTTCAGTGAAGGTTTGCAGGTGCACTTGGTATCTTGGCTGTCTGGGAGTGTGTGGTGGTGATCGTTAGTCCCTCATAAATACCCAGTGTTTCTCCTCCATGCCTCATCCGTAGTGCCCTGTTGGGGCCTGTTAGGGAGACCTGGACCGCTGCTGTTTGGAAGGTGCTGAGCGTTGATTCATATTAATCACATCCAGCACCTCAGGCGTCATTATTCCAGCTAGCCGGTGTAGCCCTGCACTCTACCAGTCAGACTGGGACGGAAGAGGGAAGAGGGGGATGGAGAGAGAGAGAGAGAGAGAGAGAGGGGAGAGTGAGAGCAGAGTGAGAGGTGAGAGAATGGGGAGAGAGTGAGAGTGAGAGGGGAGAATGGGGGAGGGGGGTCAAGGTCAGGGTCTGGTGGGCCAGCCGTCTGCTACAGCGCCGAGATGAACCCACTGTTATCACATAATAGATGAACCCACTGTTAGCACATTACAGACAATTCTGCTCGGGAAGGTCAGGATACATGTTTGGGTTATCATAAAGGTGCTGTTATAACTGACCCTTTTACACCAACTTTAGTCATTCCATCTCACTTCACCTGGAATTAGGATTTGGGTCAGGATCTGTTTGGCGGGGTCATACAATGTCTCAGGCAATAAGCTGATCTTTAATTTATCTTGTCATAGCTTGAGGGGCAATTATAGAGAGTAAAAGATCAAGTGGTTTCCTGCGCAGGACATTAACCCTGGCCAGTGTCACGCCCTGCTCCTCTTACAGGGAGGAGACGGGAACCCCTGACTGCGGGTCAGTCCTGCAGGTTGGTGTCAAGCGTTGGGGAGCTGAGGTGTTTGGAAGGTGCGGTAATAACGCCCCGCTGGAGGAGAGTTATATGGGGTAGCAGGGGACGACACGGGCACTGGGACAGCAGTGTAGCGCAAAACTGAGTCCACCCAACACTTCTCTGCAGAAATGCAGTAGGCAATGCCTGGACCAATTAGCACAGTACTGTGCAAATGAAGGATGCTGCATCTTTAACTTCTTCGAATGGTACAGGTGGTACAACGAGTACAATTGTGCAAATGCTCTCTTCCTGATTAACCGGGCTTGGAATTATGCTACTTAAAAGGCTGCTGAGGGTGATATCTCTTTAGGGCTGAGTGAGCTTCAGTTATGAGACTACAGTGAGAAACTTATCATAACATTTCATTACGATGGGCACTAGCCATTTCACGCTACACTAAGAGAGAAGAGGGGGAGAGAATTCATTGCACTTTCAACTCTTCTTTATCGGACGTCAGTCTATCCTGTTGGTTGGATAGTTCACAGAAACACGAAAGACTTGAAAGGTCAAACCTTTTGTTCATTTCTTTAAAACTACTATGCAAATGAGCAGTTTATTAATCTGTGGGTGATTCAGCCATTTGCTTCTGTGTCGCAATTGGTGAGAGAGCGAGCGAGAGATTCATGTCCTGAGACAGAAGAGCCCTCTTCATAAAACTAAGCCCGCTGTCCTCTCTCTCTAAAACTAAGGGCTGTGTCCTCTCTCTACAACTATAGGCTGTGTCCTCTCTCTATAACTACGGGCTGTGTCCTCTCTCTAAAACTACGGGCTGTGTCCTCTCTCTCTAAAACTACGGGCTGTGTCCTCTCTCTAAAACTATAGGCTGTGTCCTCTCTCTATAACTACGGGCTGTGTCTTCTCTCTAAAACTACGGGCTGTGTCCTCTCTCTAAAACTACGGGCTGTGTCCTCTCTCTAAAACTACGGGCTGTGTCTTCTCTCTAAAACTACGGGCTGTGTCCTCTCTCTAAAACTACGGGCTGTGTCTTCTCTCTAAAACTACGGGCTGTGTCCTCTCTCTAAAACTACGGGCTGTGTCCTCTCACTAAAACCACGGGCTGTGTCCTCTGTCTAAAACTACGGGCTGTGTCCTCTCTCTAAAACTACTGGCTGTGTCCTCTCTCTAAAACTACGAGCTGTGTTCTCTCTCTAAAACTACAAGCTGTGTTCTCTCTCTGCATCCATCCATCTTCCCCAATATAACAGCTGCTCTTATTATCTCTGAAAGATGTGCTGCCGTGATGATACACTACAAGATTAGCTTGACAAAATACAACTTAGGCTGACAAAATATCGTAAATGTATCATAAATACGGCACCCTGAGCTGCATATGTGAGAGACGTTTAACACATTTTGCTTGTGGCTACAAGGTGGATATCAACTCATCATTTCTGAACAGCATGGAAACTCCAATGGCAACATTAACCATCTGGCAATAAATGAGCGTGGCATTCCCACCTAATTTGGCGAGCAGCGGGGATGTCTCCTCCTTACTGCTCCTAGCCCATGCTTCCTTCATTTGCATCAGAGCTGTTTGCAATGTTTCCTTTCTTTCTAATTTTGTGCAAATTGTTCCAACTCTTTGAGAGCTTGAACACAGCTTGCTACATGGCCACACTTTATCACCATACGTGAATATATGCATTTATGCAAATTAAACTGTGCTGCTCTAAGTTTGTGTGGAGTTTTGCTTGATGATACTGTGGAGGGAAAAGCTAACAGATGATGGCTGGTTGTGTGGCGGGGGTCTTATTTTCTTGCAGGAGCAGGTTTTGTTATGATTCATTTTCACATTTACAGGTCACTGCCGTTCTGTCTCTGACACTCTGGACCTGCCTGTCAACACACTGTTTAGAAATGATGATGATGATGATGATGATGATGATGACCATGATGACCCTGAATGCAAACAGTCCTAGCTCAATAAACCTCCTTCGTCATACACGGTTGGCCAAGTGGATCTGTCTTCTGTTCTAATGCCTTCTGAGTCCTGAGTTACTGGTGATGTTAGAACCCATGTTGGAATGAACTTGTGATGGTGCAGTGGTTTGAGTCCCAGTGTGCATGTCACATCAAACGTGACACAGGAACCCTGTGAATATCTAAACAACCCTGAAGCTGCACACCTCCTCTGCTTCTGTTTACATACAGTACGGGGATGAGAGCCCTGCACTGAATAGATGACCTTGCTGTTTTTGAAGTCGGGGGTGAATAGCTGCTTTTGTTTATCACTGCAGATTTAAATAAAGACTTGTATATGATAACTGCTACCTCAGAGATGCTGCTTTGAAATGAGGTCACAAATAGCAGAGCATTTTGGTTTTCTTGGTGAATACTATTCCAATGGTGGATACTCACGTTTGGGTTATAATTCACAGTTGATGGGACATGCAGGGACATGTAAAGACAGCACAGAATTCTGCACGTTGGCCAGGTTGGGTTAACGTCCACAACACTACTGGAGGTACTAACAGGATTCCAAAAAGGTTGGGACACTAAACAAATTGTGAATAAAAACTGAATGATGTGGAGATGGCAAATATCAATATTTTATTCATAATAGAGTGCAGATGACAGATCAAAATTTTAATCTGAGTAAATGTAACATTTGCAGGAAAAATATGTTGATTCAAAATTTCACAGTGTCAACAAATCCCAAAAAAGTAGCAATGGCTAGAAACAGGAAATTGAGCATATAACAAAGAGCTGGAAGACCAATTAACACTAATTAGGTCAACATGATTAGGTATAAAAGAGCTTCTCAGAGTGTCAGTGTCTCTCTGAAGCCAAGATGGTAAGAGGATCACCAATTCCACCACTGTTGCGCAGAAAGATAGCAGCAATACCAGAATGGTGTTACCCAGCATAAAATAGAAAAGACTTTTAAGTTATGATCATCAACTGTGCATAACATCATCAAAAGATTCAGAGGATCTGGAACAATCGCGGTGCGTAAGGGTCAAGGCCGTAAAACTCTACTGGATGCTTGTGATCTCTGGGTACTTAAACGTCACTGCACCTCATACAGGAATGCCACTGTAGAGGAAATAACAGAATGGGCTCAGGAAAACTTCCAGAAAGCATCGTCAGTGAACACAATCCACCGTGTCATCCGCCGTTGCCAGCTGAAACTCTACAGTGCAAAGAGGAAGCCATTTCTAAGCAAACTCCACAAGCTCAGACATTTGGCCACTGGTCATTTAAAATGGAGTGTGGCAAAATGGAAGACTGTTCTGTGGTCAGATGAGTCACGATTTTAAGTTCTTTATGGAACATTGGGACGCCATGTCATCCGGACCAGAGATGACAAGGATAACCCAAGTTGTTATCAACGCTCTCTTCAGAGGCCTGCATCACTGATGATATGGGGTTGTATGAGTGATTATGGCATGGGCAGCTTGCATGTCTGGAAAGGCACCATTAATGCAGAGAACTATGTTCAGGTTCTAGAACAACATCTGCTCCCATCTAGACGTCGTCTCTTTCAGGGATGATCCTGCATTTTTCAACAAGATAATGCCAGACCACATTCTGCAGCAGTCACCACATCATGGCTACGTAGGAGAAGATCCGGGTACTGAAGTGTCCAGCCTGCAGTCCAGATCTTTCACCTATAGAGAACATTTGGTGCATCATAAAGAGGAAGGTGCTACAAAGAAGGCCCAAGATGATTGAAGAGTTAGAGGCCTGAATTAGATATGAATGGGAGAGCATTCCTATTTCTAAACTTGAGAAACTGGTCTCTGTCTCCAGACGTCTGTTGAGTGTTGTAAGAACAAGGGGGGATGCCACACAGTGGTAAAAATGGCCTTGTCCCAACTTTTTTGGGATTTGTTGACGCCATGAAATTTTGAATCAACATTTTTCCTTTAAAATGTTACATTTACTCAAATTAAACTTTTGATCTGTCATCTATGTTCTATTACGAATAAAATATTGACATTTGTCATCTCCACATCATTCCATGAAGTTTTTATTCACAATTTGTTTAGTGTCCCAACTTTTTTGGAATCCGGTTTGTAGATTAGGAATTTAACACACAGATAAGGATCACCATGGCACACACAAGAACAGTTTAACACACAGATAAAGATCACCATGGCACACACAAGAACAGTTTAACACACAGATAAAGATCACCATGGCACACACAAGAACAGTTTAACACACAGATAAAGATCACCATGGCACACACAAGAACAGTTTAACACACAGATAAAGATCACCATGGCACACACAAGAACAGTTTAACACACAGATAAAGATCACCATGGCACACACAAGAACAGTTTAACACACAGATAAAGATCACCATGGCACACACAAGAACAGTTTAACACACAGATAAAGATCACCATGGCACACACAAGAACAGTTTTCAGAAGCATTTACAAGTACAGGGGCGTGATGTCCCACAGATCCTAAAGTCAAAGTGTGTGCTAGTTACAGGTAGATGTGTGTGCTCATTTAGTCAGGTCTGATGCAACTACACAGGAAACAAATATTTGATGTAAGATATTAAGACTGGTGTATTGATTTTTCTTTCTTTTTGAGGATTCCTGTTTCTACTCATCTGTATCTTATTTCCCAATACTAGCATCTTTTTCTCACTCAGTCAGTCCCTGGTGCATGATGTGTGAAATGAGTGAAGGAGACACT
>NC_135222.1:23254048-23409048 GCF_052324685.1 Brachyhypopomus gauderio | reverse complement strand
TAGGTGAGCTTGTGTGTGTGTGTGTGTGTGTGTGTGTGGTTATACTTCCCTCTCATATTACAGACCCTTTCTAAACGGTAATATTTCTATTGATTGATTTCAGGGAATGCAGTCTATACACATGGACATCCGTAATGTGTGCAGTGTTTGACAACAGAGATCTAAACCTGTTAGGTGTAAGTGGCATACAGACTAATACCAGTGCAGCTGTAAGTATAGAGTCATGTCACAGTAAGTTAGGCCTTAATGAAGAACACATCTATTACAGTGGTCTGAAAGTTATTCTGCTGCACTAGTGGTCATATATGTATACCTCACTGTCCTACTGTGATTCATAGATATAAAATGACAGAGAGAGAGAGAGAGAGAGAGAGAGAGAGAGAGAGAGAGAGAGAGAGAGAGAGAGAGATGAACACTCTGTAATTAGCACCCTAACTGGTGCTACATTCCACGTCTGTAAATTACAGAGTCACTTGCCGATATGGCGTCCAGCCTGTGCGACCAGACTCAGCAAACATGCCTGGGTGAGTGTATCTAGAGTGCTCCGAAACACACAGTCTCAGACATGGCTGTCTGTCTCTCTCTCACTGTCTCTCTGTTTTATTCTTTCTCTGTCTATTCCTCTCTCTCCCTCCCTCTCTTTCTGCCACCTTTGCTTCCTTCCTTTTCTCTCTGTATAACTATATAACATCAGTGTTCTCTCTGCTAATATTTTAGCAGTAAAAGGTTTGTATCTCCTGTAGTCTTTACTACTGCACACTGAGCCAACTGTACTGCAGCTCTACAGATATCTCTCATGCTGACCAATAAGAGTAAGTGTAGGAACAGAGGCGGGGCCAAGCATTGCCTTTGACTTCTCAGGTCAGAATATATTACTGCTGCTATGACTACTACTGCTATTAGTACTACAGCTTTTACTATTGCGACTATTACTTATACTGCTATTAATACTACTACTATTACTGCAACTGCTATTAGTGCTACCACTATTACAACTGCTATTACTACTGTTACTACTCCTCTTACTACTACTGCTAATAATACTACAGCTATTACTACTACCAATGTTACTACTACTGCTATTAATACTGCTACTGTTACTATTACTGTTATTAGTACTACATCTATTACTATTACCAATGTTACTACTACTGCTATTAGTACTACAGCTATTACTACTACAGTTACTCTTACTGCTATTATTACTACTGCTATTAGTACTACAGCTATTACTTCTACTACTGTTACTACTACTACTATTACTACTACCAATGCTACTTCTACTGGTATTGAGTATTACAGCTATTACTACTGTTACTACTACTGTTATTAGTACTACTGCAATTAGTACTACAGCCTGCTGCTGTTTGCTTAAACTCACTACCAAATGGTGGACTGTTTTAGCCTGCCACAATAAAACCTGATATTCAAAAACATTATACACTATATTGCCAAAATTATTTGCTTACCCATCCAAATGATTGGAATCAGGTGTTCCAATCACTTCCATGGCCACAGGTTTATAAAATTAAGCACCTATGCTTACTCTCAGGAGCACAGTGAATTCCAGTGTGGAACTGTGATGGGATGCCACCTGTGCAACAAATCCAGTCGTGAAATTTCCTCACACCAAAATATTCCACAGTCAACTGTCAGCTGTATTATAAGAAAATGGAAGTCCTAAAACAACTCAGCCATGAAGTGGTAGGCCACGTAAACTGATGGAGAGAGGTCAGCGAATGCTGAGGTTGGCAACTTTCTGCAGATTCAATCACTACAGATATCCAAACTTCATGTGGCCTTCAGATTAGCTCAAGAACAGTGTGCAGAGAGCTTTATAGAATGGGCTTCCATGGTCGAGCAGCTGCATCCAAGCCATACATCACCAAGTGCAATGCAAAGTGTCGGATGCAGTGATGTAAGGCACGCCGCCACTGGACTCTAGAGCAGTGGAGGCACTTTCTGTGGAGTGACGAATCGTGTTTCTCCATCTGGCAATCTGGTGGACGAGTCTGGGTTTGGCGGTTGCCAGGAGAACGGTACTTGTCTGACTGCACTGTGCCAAGTGTAAAGTTTGGTGGAGGGGGGGATTATGGTGTGCAGTTGTTTTTCAGGAACTGGGCTTGGCCACTTAGTTCCAGTAAAAGGAACTCTGAATGCTTCAACATACCAAGACATTTTGGACAATTCCATGCTCCCAACATTGTAGGAACAGTTTGGAGCTGGCCCCTTCCTCTTCCAACATGTCTGTGCATAAATGCACAAAGCAACGTCCATAAAGACATGGAAGGTAGAGTCTGGTGTGGATGAACTTGACTGGCCTGCACAGACTTCTGACAGAACCCAATAGAACACCTTTGCAAAGAATTAGAGTGGAGAATGAGCACCAGGCCTTCTCGTCCAAAATCAGTATGTGACCTCACATGCGCTTCTGGTTGAATGGTCAAATCTCCCTTTAAACACACTCCTTGTAGACAGCCTTCGCAGAAGAGTTGAAGCTGTTCTAGTTGCAAAGGGTGGAGCAACGTCATATTGAACCCTATGAATTAGGAATGGGATGTCACTTAAGCTCATATGTGAGTCAAGGAAGATGAGCGAAAACTTTTGGAAATATAGTGTACTACCCTCTCATATGGAGGATGTCAGGGTCACACATCTGAAAACACTTCTGTCTCCAACATTATGGCATATTGTGTTGGTTTGTTTCTCCTGTGGCTTTTTAAAACTCCATACAATTCATATGACATAAGGAGGGTTGTACTCAATTTTCTCATTTTCATTTTGTCTCAGGGGTTTTAGATGGCTCCACTCAATAGGTCAGACAGCATCCATAATTTAAGCCAGAGATAGAGTCCTTCTTGCTGTCTTCCTTGCGGTGAGAATCTTCCTTGAGGTGAGAATCTTCCTTACGGTGAGAATCTTCCTTGCGGTGAGAATCTTCCTTACGGTGAGAGTCCTCCTTACGGTGAGAATCTTCCTTGCAGTGAGAATCTTCCTTGCGGTGAGAATCTTCCTTGCGGTGAGAGTCCTCCTTGCTGTGTGTTTGTGTCTCTAAATGTTTGCCCTTGAAGAGTCCACTGATTTTATATAGTAATGAAGGATATCCATCTGGCCTCTTTACGATGTTATCTTTGCACTAGTATGTGGAATGATTTCAGTTACTTTAGATTTCAATTACTTTAATCTAGGGTAAGGGTTAGGTCAGTTAGGGTAAGGTGTTTAGGGTTAGGGTTATGGTTTGGGACATTGGACAGTAGGGTGCTATTTGGCACTATTCTGTCATTACAGGATGTAACAACTTTGTTCATGGCCCTCATTGTACAATCATTCTTCCTCTGAATTACAAAATGGAATAACATGAGTAAAAGGATATACAATGTGTATATGTATATGGATTTTTTTCTATTATATAATCTATGGATTCAATAGGGCCTTGTCTGACAAAATACAAAATATTGAGCACACACATATAAGTATTGCAGAGTTACACAACATTGCATATTAAATGTCCCAAGGAATGTCCATAGTGCCACACGCTTGTCCAAATGTGGCACACCCTGATCCAAGACACTGGTTCATCATCAAGAGCATGCAACGGTTGTTTTTGCTAAAACAAAGCAACAACATTGGACATTTTACAGAAAGACCAGAAAATTGTAAATTAAGTTATAATATTTCATAAAAGTTAATAATAGGACAAGAGATGTCCTAGAGTCCAAAAGACTAGCTAATCTAACCATGCTAGCTAAGAACGTAAATGATGCTGAGGAATAAAATGCTCTAATATCAACATTATCAACAATATCAAAATATCAACTAACAAAATAATCCACGACTGCTTCAGTTTCACCAAACAGAATCAATAGCATGTGTTCTGGAGAGCCTAGCTTATCTTATCTTAGCCTAGCTTAGGTTAGCATGTTTACAACCCAGCTGGCTTGTTGTTTTGCAAGCCATGTCCTTCTCAAAGACAAACATTCACGAATAATGGAGAGTGACATGTTAATCTTTTCAGCTTCGAGTGAACTATTGGATAGAACAGCTATCAATCACTTCGAAGTCGTCAGTTTGCTGCTATTGCAGTTACATGATTACCCACTACCCCTCCCATTTAAAGCCACCAGCACTCCATGGTCCAATAAAAATGGATGGATTTCAAGAGTAGACAGATGTAGCTTTGCGATTCGAGAAAAGATGACGTAACACAATGCTGCGAGATCGCTGATAGGTCGAGAATTGTTTGTTGTTCTTAGCAAAAGAGAGGATTATGCAGTTTTTTGCAATGAAGTGAGCAAGCAAATAAAGGTATTTACAAACATTCCATCTACTGTAAAGTGTGATATTGATGCTTTGATAGTAAATTAATTTTAGGTGACAAAACATGGTCATCTTACGTAAACATGCCTTTTAAATGGACATTTAAAGAGACCCACGTGATCCATGTGTTTACAACAAAACTTACAAGCTGGATTTCTCATGATCGGCTGCATGTAGACGGCTGAAAATCAGTATGCATGTAGATGGGATAGGAAGTTTTCAGTTTATCTGGTTTGTTTGCAAAGTTTTCGATGTTTAATAAGTGATTTGACGTCGAATTCATGCTGGGCCCACCCGCAGGCCCAGCAAGGGGTGCTTCTGCAGAAAGATGTTAGAAAAGTAGCTTGGAGTTATTGTTTATTTGTGCCAGAGAATCAAGAATATTCATGCCAGCTGATTTCATGCTCGTGTCTGATATTCTGATGTGAATGACCCTGACTCTGATACCCTCACAGAATGACTCTGTCTCCGATACTCTGGTAGAATGACCCTCTGTCTGATACTCTGGCAGAATGACCCTGTGTCTAATATTCTGACACGAATGACCCTGTGTCTGATACTCTGGCACAAATGACCTTAATTCTGATACTCTCATAGAATGACCCTGTGTCTGATACTCTGGTAGAATGATCGTACTCTGGTAGAATAACCATGTGTCTGGTACTTGGCACAAATGACCCTGTGTCTGATACTCTGGCATGAGTGACCCTGTGTCTGAATGCTCTGACAGAATGACCCTGTGTCTGATACTTTGGCAGAATGACCCTGTGCCTGATAATCTGGTAGAATGATCGTATGTCTGGTACTCTGGTAGAATAACTATGTGTCTGGTACTTGGCACAAATGACCCTGTGTCTGATACTTTGGCATGAGTGACCCTGTGTCTAATATTGTGACACAAATGACCCTGTGTCTGATACTCTGGCAGAATTACCCTGTGGTCAGTTTCTAGTTGATTAAAATCTCTCTTTGCAGCTCTCTAGTGTCTTTTTAATACCAGTTATTCAGCACTGTTGAGGCCAGTTTCTGGTCTGTGTGTGAGAGAGCGAGAGAGATGAGCTATTGGCTCATTATCATAGCTCACCATTACCTAGGGCTAAGCAACTATGACAGATAGTATGACAGAGTATTGTGATTGCAGTTATTAACTGCTAATAAAGTGATTAATACCTTTCAAAATGCCAGAATGACTGAGATCTGTGGCCGTGTTGGGACAAGTACACAGGACTCTGAAGAGGAATGACTGGAAACAAAAATAAGCTAAATGTCCACAGCAACATAAACACCAGTGATGGTTTCTTTAGAAGCGCTGTTGCGATTAACGTGATTAGTACCTTTCAGTCATGGTTTCTTTAGAGGTTGGTCAATGGTGTAGTCATTACTCCAGAATATGTATTGCTACAGGATGTGGACAGGAAGTCGTATTGCAATTATACGGTTACATGTTGTAACGGAGATCAAACACGCTGGGCGAATATGGCGTGGATAAGACCGGACCTGCATCTCTTTCATCAGAAAGAGTTTGTTTGTTAGATGCCATGATAGTCTTGTGTCAGACTGTGACAGGACTCAGCGTCTGAGCACTGCTGAGTTACCCACAGAGCCGATGCCAGGACCGCCCTCTCTGGGCTTCCACAACATCCATCATTGTAGCACGACATCACCAGTCACCAGCACTGACACCAGGTAAAACATGAAAATACTGTCACTGCAGAGAGGACGAACTCTGACCTCACACGCCCACCAGAACACTCTGTGTGCACTACAGTAATAAAAACATCATGAGGGTTTTCATCAGTGTAACCTAGACCTGTAACTGTCAAAATTCCCAATATTGGTTCTTGTGAACCCAATATTTTTCCCCCACATTAGCACTCGTGTGAGCCATGTTTTTAAACGATGTGGTGACACAAGCTGAAGTTTTTCTGAGACATGAAAGGACAGGATGAGGATAGACGTCCAGACACAGCACACCAGCATTTCCTTACTTCAGCACACAAGCATGCTTGCTCTTCCCAGAGTGCCTGAGAAAAGTGGTCATGTGATGTGCTGGGAAAAGCCCATTGGTCCAGGTGCTTAATGAATGCCTTTGACCTTATTCAGCTGTACAGAGCTAGAGGAAGGCTGTCCTTGGTAATAATACCTGCTTCATAGCAAACACCAAGGGAAGCGGGAAGAGAAGCTGATGACAGAAGAGAGACAGGAAGAGCCCAGACGAACTTCCTATTCTCCCCAGGAGCCAGACGTGCTGACAGCCAGTGCGTTTACCCTGCGGCCAAATGCGGGATGTGTGTGTCAACAATGTCAGGGTTCTGGAACTACCTTAAAATGCTCTATCCCAACCTCCACCCACCCACCTCTCTCTCTCCAAACCTCCACCCACCTCTCTCTCTCTCTCTGTGTCTCTCTCTCTCCCAACCTCCACCCACCCACCTCTCTCTATCCCAACCTCCACCCACCTCTCTCTCTCTCTGTATCTCTCTCCCAACCTCCACCCACCCACCTCTCTCTATCCCAAACTCCACCCACCTCTCTCTCTCTCTCTCTCTCTCTCTGTCTCTCTCTCTCTCCCCAACCTCCACCCACCCACCTCTCTCTCCCTTTCCCAACCTCCACCCACCTCTCTCTCTCTCTCTCTCTCTCTCTCTCTTTCTCTCTCTCTCCAAACCTCCACCCACCCACCTCTCTCTCTCTCTCTCTCTCTCCAAACCTCCACCCACCTCTCTCTCTCTCTCTTTCTTTATCTTCTTTGCATGTTTCTTATTCTTGACTGTCCTGTACCTTATACTGTGTGAAGTTATTCACCATGTTTTACACACCTGGTATAAAACTGCATATCTGTGATTGTGTGTGTGATCGTGATATAGTGTGAGATAGTGATACAGTGCGAAATAATGATATAGTGTGATACAGTGTGTCCGGTGCCGTATGATTATAAGCTTTCTTGATTCCTGTCTGATGCGTGTGTGGATGTTATGTTTCCTGTCTGATGCGTGTGTGGATGTGATGTTTCCTGTCTGATGCGTGTGTGGATGTGATGTTTCCTGTCTGATGCGTGTGTGGATGTGATGTTTCCTGTCTGATGCGTGTGTGGATGTGATGTTTCCTGGCTGATGCGTGTGTGGATGTGATGTTTCCTGTCTGATGCGTGTGTGGATGTGATGTTTCCTGGCTGATGCGTGTGTGGATGTGATGTTTCCTGTCTGATGCGTGTGTGGATGTGATGTTTCCTGTCTGATGCGTGTGTGGATGTGATGTTTCCTGGCTGATGCGTGTGTGGATGTGATGTTTCCTGTCTGATGCTTGTGTGGATGTGATGTTTCCTGGCTGATGCGTGTGTGGATGTGATGTTTCCTGTCTGATGCGTGTGTGGATGTGATGTTTCCTGGCTGATGCGTGTGTGGATGTGATGTTTCCTGTCTGATGCGTGTGTGGATGTGATGTTTCCTGTCTGATGCGTGTGTGGATGTGATGTTTCCTGTCTGATGCGTGTGTGGATGTGATGTTTCCTGTCTGATGTGTGTGTGGATGTGATGTTTCCTGTCTGATGCGTGTGTGGATGTGATGTTTTCCAGAGGTGTTCAGGTTGGCTGAACAGCTCAGTGCCGTTGTTGGTCCTGCTTTCATGTTGTGCGTGTGTGTGTGTGTGTGTGTGTGTGTGTGTGTGTGTGTACTTCTCCCTCTCTGGATTTACACCTCTCTGCCTGTTCACACACATGTCCACACCCCTGCTGCTGCCCCCCCACACGCCTGCATGCAGCTGTTTGTGTTTGATGTCTATTCACAGGAGTGTTGTTAGGGAGAGGGCCAGACACAGGGACTGATGAGCTCTTTATTATAATTCCTCTCTGCAGCGTTGCAATTAAAACTGTGTGCAAACCTGATGAGGAACAGTCTCTGGAAGCCCCTGCCCGGGGAGAAACACTCAGGCCAGTGTGTCAGGCTGCCTGCCCCCCACTCAGGGCACTGCTCTCACACCAGGGCAGGCTGGGGGTTATTGCAGTTTTAATGTGCTGCTGTTTACTGTGTAACTAAGAAGACTACACAGTATCTATACTGTAGGGAAATGTGTTGTGGGTGTTTGTGTGCAGGTGTTTGTGTGTGTGTGCAGTAGTTGAAGTTGATTCTGTTTCTGACACAGTCCAGAAGCACTACAGATGTGTAAGTGCTTGTCTAGAACACACACACACACACACACACACACACACACATAGACACACATGTACACACACACACACACACACACACACACACACACACACACACACACACACACACACACACACACACACACACACACACACAGACTTGTTTTACTCACATTGGTGAACAGCGAGTTGATAACTTATCTCATCTGTCTCGTCTCCCCTGTCCTGTTTGTGTCTCTCTGTGTGTCTGTGTATATGTGAATGTATAACACACAGACATTCAGGGGATCGTGTAACAGCTTTTATTAACTCTGTTTAGTTTTTGCATAAGTGAGATCTACATGTATGAACAAATGTCTTCATTAACACGAGTAAGAGAAACAGAGAGCCATTTGTCTGCAAACAGTGGAAGACCTTTATATCTGCACAAATACATCAAGGTTTTAAATGTGAGCGGACAGCAAAACAAGATGTGTGTACATGTGAGTTCAAATATATGGAGGCTTTTACAGTGGTGTTGTTTTTATAGCCCAGGTAATGATTCAAAATGTGTGTGTTTGTGTGTGTGTGTGTGTGTGTGTGTGTGTGTGTGTGTGTGTGTGTGTAATTTGAGTTATGGTTCATTGCATTGTGGGAGTGTGTGTGGATATTGCATATTTCACCACTTTTATCCATTTTAATCTGACGGAAAGCACAGGAGACAAAGTGTCGCGTCTGCTTGATGAAAGGAGTAGCACTGTGTGTGTGTGTGTGTGTGTGTGTGTGTGTGTGTGTGTGTGTGTGTGTGTGTGTGTGTGTGTGTGTGTGTGTGTTTATAGCTGGTGCGTATCTGAGTTAGATAGAGGTTTGCAGACACAATGTCTCGTCTGCCAGCAGTCTCAAGTTTTGTGTGTGTGTGTGCGTGCATGCGCGTGCGTGCGTGCGTGTGTTGTGTGCATGAGAGAGAGTAAGAGAGCAAGAGAGAGAGTGTGTGTGTGAAAGAGAAAGAGGGAGAGAGTGAGAGAATAAGAGACATGTCCTGTTGGGCTGGAGTGTGGACTGCTTTGTGGAATGTTCCATGTGAGATCCCAGTCTTATCCGCTGTTCCTCCAGCACACTAAATCCCACCTTCACGTTCCAGCTTGGTGGCTCTGGCGTGTCTCTCTCTAGCACGTCTTCCTCTGATGTGTCTCTCTAAGAAGGTGTCTCTTCCTGGTGTATCTCTCTGGCGTGTCTCTCTCTGAAGATGTCTCTCTCTGGCATTTGTCTCTCTGAAGGTGTCATCTCTCTGGCGTGTCTCTCTCTCTGGCATTTGTCTCTCTGAAGGTGTCTCTCTCTGACGTGTCTCTGAACGTGTCTCTCTCTGGCGTGTTTCTCTCTGAAGAGGTCTCTCACATTGGTGTGTCTCACTGGCATGTCTCTCTGTTTGAGGGTGTCTCTCTGGTATGTCTCTCTGATGTGTCTCTCTCTGAAGATTTCTCTCTCTCTCAGTCGTGTCTCTCTCTGACGTGTCTCTCTCTGGCATGTATCTCTCTGAAGGTGCCTCTCTCTGGTGTGTCTCTCTCTGAAGGTGCCTCTCTCTGGTGTGTCTCTCTCTGAAGGTGCCTCTCTCTGGTGTGTCTCTCTCTGGTATGTCTCTCTCTGAAGGTGTCTCTCTCTGGTGTGTCTCTCTCTGAAGGTGCCTCTCTCTGTTGTGTCTCTCTCTGGCGTGTCTCTCTCTGAAGGTGTCTCTCTCTGGTGTGTCTCTCTCTGAAGGTGCCTCTCTCTGGTGTGTCTCTCTCTGGCGTGTCTCTCTCTGAAGGTGTCTCTCTCTGGTGTGTCTCTCTCTGAAGGTGTCTCTGTATCCCGGGCTCATTTTTAGCTTTGCCCTCCTTCTCACTGTATCTTTCCAGACTCTTCCTTACCTTGCAGAGTTCAGCCTGAGATTATGCAACCTGATTTAAATGTTCACTTGCATCCCTGTTGCAGGGAGAGTTGACGTAGTTCTGTATGAAATGGCTTTGCCAAAGCTTCTCTGGGGGTCTGCTGTGTGCAGTATTGTGTGTGGAGTATGCTGTTTGTAGAGTATGTGTGGGATATGAAGTGTAGAGTATGTGGGGTACAATATGTGGAGTATTATTTATGAAGTATTATGTGTGAGGTATGACTGGTGGGCTCTGATATCTGGAGTATGCTATGTAGAGTATGAAAGGTATGTGTAGGGTATTATCATTGGTGTATGAGGTATGATGTATGGAGTTTAACTTTTGGGTATGATGGTATGTGTTGAGTGTTACATGTGGGTTATTATGTGTGGGGAGTTGTGTGGTTATTATGTGTACTATGTGATTTGTATGTTCGATGGAATATTCTGATTATATTGAAAAAGGGTTGGCTAAAGCATGTGTACCCTCTAGATCAGACTCCTCTAGATCAGATAGCTCTAGGTCAGATAGCTCTTCAACATGTCAGCCAAACAGCACCACCTACAGGTGTACTGGGTGAGTGAGAGTTCTCTCCTCAACTCTCTCGATGATGTCCTGTACAGGTTGTGTGAGAGGAGAGTCAGTTGAGTGAGTTTGCATTCTTCACTTGCTTTATGATGATGTCAGTGTTTTCAAGGCACTTACTGGAAGGAAAAAGAAGGCAAACTCTTAACACAGCCCAAAGCAATGCACTGTGGGATGCAATGAGGATGGGTGGTAAACAGATGGGAGTTAAGTGGATTTCATTTACATCTGACACTGAATTATATACAATACGCTAAATGTGCTGTTTCTCATAATGGGATATTATATCAGTCACTGGAAGGTACTGTCTATCTTTTTCTCTCTGTCTCACTCTCACTTTCTGCCTGTCCAGTTCACTCTTTCTGTCTTTCTCTCTCTCTCTCTCTTTCTCTGTCCTCCCCTTAATCACTATCACTCTGCTTCTTTCACTTCTCTCTAAATTTCCTTCCTCTCGTCGTTTCTGCTGAGTTGGGGTGGTTGTGGGGTCACATCCCCTCCAGCTCTGCCCATGCTGGATTAATAATGAAGCATGACCTTTCACTCCTGCCCAGGTCAGCTGGGCCAGTGCTGCTCCAGTCCACGATTCAGCTCAACACCAATGAAACATGAAGGCTTGTAAATCGCAGGAATCCAAAGAGTGAACACAGCACAAACCACAAGTTCTTCCTCGACTCGGTCCGTTTCTGGTTCTGTATTTTATCTCTTGACTGAATAAGTAATTAAGTGAGTCATTGTGACTGGGCCTGGGATGACACTGCAAGCTCCTAATTGGGTGTGATATGTGGATTATGTCGAAGGGTTCGTGTAGGACATGATAGCAGGATTAGGAGCAGAGAGAGGGCCGTGGGGATGTAGTGGAGCGCATGTTTCAGCTGTCTCACTGCCTGCTGCCGTCTCACTGCCTGCTGCCGTCTCACTGCCTGCTGCCGTCTCACTGCCAGCTGCCGTCTCACTGCCTGCTGCTGTCTCACTGCCTGCTGCCGTCTCACTGCCTGCTGCCGTCTCACTGCCTGCTGCCGTCTCACTGCCTGCTGCTGTCTCACTGCCTGCCGCCGTCTCACTGCCTGCTGCTGTCTCACTGCCTGCTGCCGTCTCACTGCCTGCTGCTGTCTCACTGCCTGCTGCCGTCTCACTGCCTGCTGCCGTCTCACTGCCTACAGCTGTCTCACTGCCTGCTGCCGTCTCACTGCCTGCTGCTGTCTCACTGCCTGCTGCCGTCTCACTGCCTGCTGCCGTCTCACTGCCTGCTGCTGTCTCACTGCCTGCTGCTGTCTCACTGCCTGCTGCCGTCTCACTGCCTGCTGCACAGCAACAAAGCATCTTAATTCGCTGTGAAATTGGGTTTGAGCATCAGCGACTATAGATGCAGTATTCTCCATTAGACTTTGGAACACACACACACACACACACACACACACACACACACACACACACACACACACACACACACACACACACACACACACACACACTCACACATACATACACACATGCATGCATACACATAAATTGCATGGAGGTGGTTTGCACAGTTGCATCACTGCAGGGGTGGAGAGGAAATTCAATCGGCCAATTATGACACCAGCTGGGTCCCTACTGGGTCTTCTCCTCCTGATTGCACTCTCTCTTTCTCTGTCTCTCTTTCTTTCTTCCTCTCCCTCTCTTTCTTTCTCTCACACTCTCTCTCTACCTCTCCCCCACGGGATTTTATCTTGTCACCTAGGTGATGGCATCGGCATCGTAATTCTTGCTGTGCAGATAATGTGGACAAAAAAGTGCCCAAACAACAGAATTTCAGCCTAAAAAAACAATCTAGAAAATGTCCTTGACCACTAATGCCTGACTCTGCTAATGCAGTGAAACCCACAAGACGAAGCATTCTTTCTCATCTTATTCTCATTCTATCTCCTTTTATTCTTATTGTTTATCTTCTTTTTCTCATTCTTTCTCCTTTTTCACATTCTATCTCCTTTTGTTCTCATTCATTCTCTTCTTTTTCTTATTCTGTCTCCTCTTTTTCTCATTCTAACACTCAGGTTTTGTTTTTATCTGCCTCTTTGTCTACTGCTGTTTCCAAACATCTGTTTCAGCTCTGTCTCTCTTGCTCTCTGTTGCTGTACATTTCAGTGAATTTGTATTCATACGGTATTGCCTCTTCACAGAACAAAGCAATCTCATCTGTCTCTCTCTCTCTCTGACTTTCTCTCTCATTTTCTCTGTCTTTCTCTCTCTATATCCATCTAGAAATCAACAAGACGCAGTGTCACAGACTGACCATGCACTCAGTTCACTAATCCATCCCTCCACATAACCTCCTGCTTGTCTCCATTCTGATGCACACATGCATCAATCAGTGGGCCTGTGTGTATTTAGTGCAAACACACAGTTCTGTTTCTCCGGTCTGCTAGAGTCTCTTTTGCACAACCACTGGATCGTGTACTAAAGTGAAGACCCAACTTCACTGAACACTTTAATCGACACACTTTCATTGGTCGATTGCAAACTGATCAATTTCCACCAGGATTTTCTTCATTAGCGCTGAGCCCACGAGCCAACTGTGAGGAAGACAAGCTCCGGTGTTGACCTTGGCCACTTGTGCTGGTGTAAACGGACCCAGTCAGAGTTGTGTTTTTATTAGAGACACACAACCGTTTGGGCTGATGGGACACAGCGGTTCGCTTGTTCTCAGTGGCTCATTTTCACTGTTAAATGATTCATGCAGTGCTGCAAACAAGCCAATGGGAATCTTTAATTTTAGGGTTGAATTTTTTCATGCCAAAGGAAATAAAATTGAAGACTCTGGCAGTAAGTAACGTCGTTCAGACGTTTTGCGTGTATGTTTGCTTGGATGGCCCGTCTGCGTGGCCCACTTGTGAGGAGTTGTTCTGCCTTTTGTTCTCCTCATCCTCTTGGTTCATTCCTTCCTGTGCCATCTTCTTGTGTGCCAGCTGCCAGTTGCCCAGTGTGTGCCAGTCTGCTGCCAGCCCCAGGGAGGCAGGGAGGGGCAGAATGACAGCCTGCCTCCTCCTCTGGGTAATGGATGTCATATAATACCCCTAGACTCTTGAGGAAGAGGTTTTCTCCTAGAATCTCATCAAACCTGGATGTGTAGCGTCCCGTGTCCAGTGAAAACAGGCTCACTGTATAGTAAAATAGAAATGGGGGGGGATGAAAAGAACTCTGGATATGAACTCCCAGCCCTAGAACCCATTTAAAATGTATTTTATTTTTTATTTTGATTCCTATATGGTGGAACACAAACGTGGAGAAAGTGAGTGTGTGTGGGAGATAGAGAGTGAATGTGAAAGATTGTGAGAGAGTGAATCCTTATCCAACCTTTGAGAGCCCTAAAACTGTGTAATTGACATGCGCACACACACACACACACACACACACACACACAGACAGACATACACAGCTTTGGCTTCTGTCAGGCCCGGCTTTGTGACCTGATCAATGACTGGAATACTCTTTTAATTTTCACCTTGCTTGTTCGTCTGACAGAATCCAAGTGTGAGGGCTCATTAAATCTCAACATGACAGCCAACCCCTCCACACTCTTCACACGCTTCACAGGGCATTTTGCTGCCCCTGTCTTTCCCCCCAGGAGCGGATGATCAGTCCTGTGGGGCCACACCAGTTCCCAGTTCCCAGTTTACTGTGTTCCTGCGCAGTCTTCAGCGTGGCCTGGGCCATTAGCCAGTAACCTGTTTATTGTTTTCCAAATACATCGTAAAAATGCATTACCCAACTGTGTAATGAAAGTATAAAAGTTTATAGATTTATGAGTGCATATTATGTATATATAAATTGTATTTTATTTTATTAATTTTTTTTACTGTTTTGTTTTATTTGCTTGAACAAAAGGTTTTTGCTTGACAGCAGTTGTGACTTTATGGAGCTTTAAGATGTGCATATTTCCTGCAGCGTGTGTGGATAATACCTAAATGAACGGGAAGTAGTGGAACAGCCCAGTGCAGCCGGACCTGCTGTCCTGCTGTCCTGTCTGCTGTCCTGCACGGAGCAGAGAGTGGGTGGGACTGAGAGGCCAGTACTTGCTGGAGGGCCTTCACGATTCCTCTCCAGCAAGTGCAGCAGGGATCAAAGCTCTGGGTGGGGCCGCCTCGTCACACCCGTTATACGGATATATATAGATGTGCAGGTGGCGGTGACACTCCTCTGATGTCCTGCAGCTCTGATCTTCCCATATTAAACTGATGGGCTGATTTGTTTCCACTCATTGCTGAACAGCATCTCTGTGTGGCCTTATCTTAATTCACAATGACTGGATTATAACAAACTTTCAAAGGCTTTAAAACTTTAGTGTACAACGAGGGAGAGAAGCTGGTCACACCAGGCCAAACACATAATTTGGCAAAAAGAAGTTTTTTTGAAAACTAGTTATCTTGATTTTCCAGAACACAGAGCCGTTAATTTCTTCTTCAGTGGACAAAACCACACAACCCACCAACAGCAGCTGTTTGTTCATTCAGTTGGTTCGAGATCCGAGTAACATAACCAACTCTGGCCCTTTACTATAATGTCTACTGCATTAGATCCAGAATTGTAAAATTCCTTGTGTCTCCCAATAAAAAAAATATGACAAATCCCTCCGGTACAATTCGACACAGTATCGAGCGAACTAGCGACTCTGCCAGCTACCCGAGTAATACATTATCTCGCTTTAACGTTGTTTTGGTCCGCTTTTGCGTTAGCGAGCCCGGTGTTTAGTTACCGCGTGGTTTACATGTTTTGGGGGCACAGGAGTGTCGTGGGGAGAATGTGCAGGTGATTTTTAGTAGTTGAATTACGAGGACTCGTTTTGGCCCTATTTGACCCAACCCCCAACACCTAATCCTAACACCTAAACCCTAAACCAGGGGTAGCTACTCAACTAAATTTGTCCGCGGTCCAATTTTGGCAGATGCCTGTGACCTGAGGTCCGGTGCGGCGGGGGTGGCGAACGTAACACTCGTGACGGAGTGTTTTTTCAATAGCCCTGAAATAAATGCTCCGGTTTTTTTCGGTCCGTATTCAGTTAATCAGGAATGAGATTGGGTCCGGACAGGACTGCGTTCGGGTCCGGATCCGGACCGCGGTCCGCCAGTTGAGTACCCCTGCCCTAAACCCTAACCTAACCCCTAAAACTACACCTTAAGCCTAAAACCCCACCCTGGCTCAGGTGCTGTTGTTTCCATGGTTACGCATGGTACATTAGATAATTACAGTGCAGTCTGCTCAGGTTATTTGTCCATAAAACAAAACGCACTGTACGAAAGCACATACAACCCTCATGGGCATCTTCAAAAGGAAGAGTTTTGTTCTTTCTTTATATTTTATGCATACATGATTATTGTATTATACATCAAGTATATGATCGTTGTGTTTTGTCTCAACAGTAACTTCTGTTTGGGTGCTGTAGAGGGAATGATGGTCTCTGCCTCCAGTCTTCTTAAGAACGTTTTCTCTCCTCTTCCATTGGTTTACTTGCTGAAGGTCTCAAATTCAGATTAGTTGAAAGCTCCTTTGTGTACTGTACAAATAAAATGTAGGGTGTGTTCCAAGTAGAATCCATCTTTACGAGACCTGTGAGTTGCTGAGGGTTAAATTGTTTACATGGTGATCAGCAGTGTCTTGGAGGGAATCCATGGGCACGTCTCCGTGTCTGGGTCATTCCTGGACGTTCCTTCCTGTTTGAGTGCTGCATATGACCAGGTGAGGCTCCAAAGCAGCATTCTGTGGAGCTGAGAGACAGGGCCAGAAAGACAGGAGCACCACACCTCTCCGCCCTTCTCCACCCTCCTCCACCAGCACGTAGCTATGAAGAAGAGGCTTGTTCTTCCTCCTAACACTACTGCCTGTGTGTTTATAGCTAGTACACTAGGGGGCAGCATCGGGCTGCTGTCTCTATTGATATCTCTTATCTTGAATAACACCTGGTAGCCTGAGACACGACTGCTTCTCTAAACAGAGGGGGCTGTGCAGTGAGGGCACCAGGAAGGTTTGGTGGTTAGAATGGTCTGTGTGGTTGAGATGGTCTGTGTGGTTGAGATGGTCTTCATGGTTGAGTTGGTCTGTGTGGTTGATATGGTCTTCATGGTTGAGTTGGTCTGTGTGGTTGATATGGTCTTCATGGTTGAGATGGTGTAAGTTTTTATAGTTTTTTTTTTCTATGTCTGTCATGTATCGTCTTTACATCAGCAAAGCTGCCATTTCAGCATAACCCTGATCCGGGCTCATTTGACACTGCTGAATTCACTGCGCTTTGCTGTGATCTGTGTGGGCAGGTGCAGTTATCTCCTAATGAGAGTTCAAGAGCCAGCAGTAAACGGGTTCTAATTACACAATAGTCACTTCACTCTCAGCCTCATGGTCCCATCAGTCCACAACTTTATGCTGAAGTTTTCACAGTGTCTCCATTCACTACACCAAGCTGAGGGTATGTTAGGGTGGTGTATGTAGCTGCAGTAGAACTGACTGAGCCTGCTTGGGTCCTGAGTGGATCCTGAGTAGATCCCGAGTGGATCCTGAGTAGATCCTGAGTGGATCCCGAGTGGATCCTGAGTAGATCCTGAGTGGATCCTGAGTGTACATTTCACTTCTCTTCAGCAGGGCACCTTTGAAAGCCAACAGCACTGTGAGTGATTAGCTTGAGAGCGATTAGCCCAGCTCTGTCCTGTCTAATGACCTGCTCGTTAAACTTTAATGTCTGCGTTCCACTGCAGTCAGGAAATTTTGCCTGCCTTCCCCCCTCTCTACTTCTCTCTCCCCCTCTATCTCTCCTACTCTTTCTCTATCTCTCTCTCTTTCTCTCTCTCTCTCTCTCTTTCTCTCCCACTCACAACCCCAGGGTGGCAGTGGTGCGATGCTGAGATGGAGCGTTAGTGAAGGTGATCATATCGTTACTGGGCCATCTGGGACCCTCTGGCTAAGGACTCCATTGGCTTTTAAGGATTCTTTAGGTTATCCAGGCTATATATGGGTTGGCTTCTAACCCAGATTTTGTGTTCACTGGTGCTACTTCATAAAATCCTTTAAAAAAAGCCTTAGGGTACATGACCAAAAATAAACGTCCTAATGAGTGTGTTTAATATTTGGTGTGTGATTCTGCTTCAGCTGGTACGACCTGACTGTAGACTGGAAGATTCAGAGTTAGTGTGGAACATTAATTTTCCACCACAAACTGCTGGTCGAACCAATTACTGAGGAAATGATTTTGCTGTGTGTGTATATTGCAGTTTAGATCGATACACCACATGAAGCAGTTGTTGGGTAAGACTTTGTGTTAATACCAATGGAATACATTTGCTTTCATACATTACCCCTCAGTATTTTGTTGCTGTATTAACAGGTCCATAAAATGGACCTTGAGTCTTGAGTGAGTCTTGAGTGTGTGGCTTAAATGTACATATATTAACGTTCCATGTTATTAAAAAAACATTCATTCTTACCTTACTGTTCTCTCCCTACAGGAAACATGTTATAGTAGTGTGAGATGCTGTGTTTTGTCTCAGGTCATTATGACATGAATCATACACAAGAGCTGGACTGTGATCACTATCCTGAACGTTTGTTCTCATCAAACACATCAGGTCTGTCTCAGGCCAGTGCGGCAGGCTCCTCCCTCTTTCCACCGTCATTCCCAGTCTGTTCCTACAGGCTCCTCCCTCTTTCCACCATCATTCCCAGTCTGTTCCCACAGGCTCCTCCCTCTTTCCACCATCATTCCCAGTCTGTTCCCACATGCTCCTCCCTCTTTCCACCGCCATTCCCCGTGTTTCCACAGGTTCCTCCCTCTTTCCACCATCATTCCCAGTTTGTTCCCACAGGCTCCTCCCTCTTTCCACCGTCATTCCCAGTCTGTTCCTACAGGCTCCTCCCTCTTTCCACCATCATTCCCAGTTTGTTCCCACAGGCTCCTCCCTCTTTCCACTGTCATTCCCAGTCTGTTCCAACATGCTCCTCCCTCTTTCCACCGCCATTCCCCGTCTGTTTCCACAGGTTCCTCCCTCTTTCCACCATCATTCCCATTTTGTTCCCACAGGCTCCTCCCTCTTTCCACCGTCATTCCCAATCTGTTCCTACAGGCTCCTCCCTCTTTCCACCGTCATTCCCAATTTGTTCCCACAGGCTCCTCCCTCTTTCCACCGTCATTCCCCGTCTGTTCCTACAGGCTCCTCCCTCTTTCCACCGTCATTCCCAGTCTGTTCCTACAGGCTCCTCCCTCTTTCCACCGTCATTCCCAGTCTGTTCCTACAGGCTCCTCCCTCTTTCCACCATCATTCCCAGTCTGTTCCCACAGGCGTTTCCCACACCAGTGGAACATCACATCCAGGCCCAGGCTGAGGAACACAATGTCCCGTCATGTAGTTCATACAGGCTAATTGCATGTCACTTTGAGGCACAGTAGAAAGTCATTTTCAAGTTCATCAGGATTATCCCCCCTTCTCTCTGACACCCTCTGTAGGCGGGGCATTTAAAGCAACAGCCCAGTTTTCCCGAGGCCAGGAACAGGCCTGAGTCAGTGAATAATAATCCATGGTTGTCCTGGGAACCTCAAGGTCAGTCTGTGTCCTCCCGGAGCACTGATAAACGTCGTCCTCTCTCTCGCCGCTTTGCAGAGGCCATGCTGAGAGCTTCAGAAGCCCCGCTGAACTGAGGGCTCTGTTCCTCGAGCAGGTGAGATCACGCGTCTGAAGGTGTCCAAAGGAGCAGGACAGCAGGAGTGTGGAGGGAGGTGTCTGGCCGGACCAGGAGACCGAGGGACCAGGGCTGGATGCCAGCACCCTTTGGCCCCAGCCGTGCTCAGGTGCCTCAGCGATGGCCTCCAATTTCAACGACATCGTCAAGCAGGGCTACGTCCGCATGCGGAGCAGAAAGCTGGGGGTGAGTGAGACTGAGCTGTGCGAGGAAGCCGGACTTCACATCCCAACGCACCTGTAACCAAGCTCTGAGAAAAACCATGACACTCGTTTTCCATCATTCTGTCACATGGCTTTTTAGTGGATTGATCAGAACTGATTAGCATTACCAGAGATCATTCATATTATGTATCTCTAGTACAGTATATTTTATTCCCCATGTACTTTGAATTGAAAAGACAGGAATAGTTTAGACTGTTATCATAAGTTTCTTGTGTGAAATGCTTCAGTAGTTCACCTTGTTAAGCAGGTAGATCACATCATTAAATAACATAGTGAAATCACATCATTAGATCCATTAGATCATATCATTAGATCCATTAGATCACATCGTTAGATCAGGGTGATCCAGCAACACAGTTATGGGCCCAGTTACCAGGGAGCACGTGGACTGTCAATCTCATAAATATCTGTAAGAATCCAAGGATATATGTAAACAGTTACATACATGAAAATTTAATTTTACATACATGTAAATGTATTGTACAGAGAATCACAGAGGTGTGGCTCAAAGGCAGAATTTCTTGCCATGTTAGATGTGAATTTTATGGTTTATTTATAAACGGTGTTATTTAGTCATGAGGCTTCATTTGAGCATTTAAGGCAAGTCTGTGATGTCGGCATACAGTTTGTATAATGCTGTTTGGTGGTCATAGGTTTCCATTACTGTTGATTGTGTTTGAATGATGGATCCAGTGCTAATGAAGCCAAACCTCTCTCTGCTCAGCTGCTTTTGAGAGATAAATGTGTTTGCATGAGATTCCGGAGACGTTCCTGTGATTGTAATAATACATGGTTTGGGGCCCTTGAGAATACCAACTCTAGCCCATCTCCATATCAGTACAAGCAGTCTGACAGCACAAACTCCTCCATACCTCCTTGTGCTCAGAAATGATGGACTTATGTGAGCTGATTGTAGGCAGAACACAGACGAGGATGTTCTCACCTCCCTTTAAGTACTTCTTGAAGAGCAGAGCGTAATCCTGTGAAGCAGGTTTGTGCGGAGCGTCCAGGATCGTTGGTGCTGTGTGCTCAGGAGCAGCAGGTCTGACTCCACCCGTCTCTCTCTGCGTACGGTCCGCCTGCCAGCCCGAGTCCTCTCAGCACAGTTCACCTCTGTGCTGCTACTAAACAAATATTTGTTCTTCGTATTGAGTCAGTGTCACACAGACACCACCTTCTCTCCCACCGCCGATGTTAGATCTGCTGCTGATGTGTGTGATCACAGTAGGTGGAGGAGGTTAGATAAACGCTCAACCTCTAGCCCACACAACCCACATGCAGCAACCACACCACCTCTCCACCACTCTACCACTCTTTTACTCCAACTCTCCATCACTCTATTATTCCACCTCTCTACCATTCCACCACTCCATCACTCTACCACTCCACCTCTCCACCTCTTTTTGTGTGTGTATGTGTGTGTGTGGGGGGGTGATTGTAGTTTTGTGATATTGTGGGGGGTGTAGTTTTGTGTTTTTGCGGTGGATTGTAGTTTTGTGATATTGTGGGAGTTGAAGTTTTATGATGTAGTTTTGTGATGTTGTGAATTGGTTTGCCTGTGCTTGCTGCCATATATAATTTCATTTTTACATTTTCTCTGTTTGAAAGCTTTAATTGTATCTAATTTGCTATTAACTTTGTTTCTGTCACTGAAACTGTATTTAGTCACATGTGTGAGTGCGCGTATGTGTGTGAGCGTGCACGTGAGTGAGCGTGCACGTGAGTGAGCGTGCACGTGTGCGAGCGTGCATGTGTAAAATCGATGTCTGCTCTGTGTAGTCAGCAGGGTTGTGGTTGCCGTGGCATTAGGAGGGTTGTGACACATGGCTCCCTGTGGGAGAGGAAGCAGAGGATTCACTCACTTCATTATACTGCAGTCTCCTTACACTCCCTACACTCCTTACACTCCCTACACTCCCTACACTGCCTACACTGCCTACACTCCCTACACTCCCTACACTCCTTACACTCCCTACACTCCCTACACTCCTTACACTCCTTACACTCCCTACACTCCTTACACCCCCTACACTCCTTACACTCCCTACACTCCCTACACTCCTTACACCCCCTACACCCCCTACACTCCCTACACTCCTTACACTCCTTACACTCCTTACACTCCTTACACCCCCTACACTCCCTACACTCCATACACCCCCTACACTCCTTACACCCCTTACACCCCCTACACTCCCTACACTCCCTACACTCCTTACACTCCTTACACCCCTTACACCCCCTACACTCCCTACACTCCTTACACCCCCTACACTCCTTACACTCCTTACACCCCTTACACCCCCTACACTCCCTACACTCCCTACACTCCCTACACTCCTTACACTCCTTTCACTCCCTACACTCCCTACACTCCCTACACTCCTTACACTCCTTACACCCCCTACACTCCCTACACTCCCTACACTCCTTACACTCCTTACACTCCCTACACTCCTTACACCCCCTACACTCCTTACACTCCCTACACTCCCTACACTCCTTACACTCCTTACACCCCCTACACTCCCTACACTCCCTACACTCCCTACACTCCTTACACTCCCTACACTCCCTACACTCCCTACACTCCTTACACTCCTTACACTCCCTACACTCCTTACACCCCCTACACTCCTTACACTCCCTACACTCCCTACACTCCTTACACCCTCTACACCCCCTACACTCCTTACACCCCTTACACCCCCTACACTCCCTACACTCCTTACACTCCTTACACCCCTTACACTCCCTACACTCCCTACACTCCATACACCCCCTACACTCCTTACACTCATTACACCCCTTACACCCCCTACACTCCCTACACTCCTTACACTCCTTACACCCCTTACACCCCCTACACTCCCTACACTCCTTACACCCCTTACACCCCCTACACTCCCTACACTCCCTACACTCCTTACACCCCCTACACTCCTTACACTCCTTACACCCCTTACACCCCCTACACTCCCTACACTCCTTACACCCCCTACACTCCTTACACTCCCTACACTCCTTACACTCCTTACACTCCTTACACCCCTTACACTCCCTACACTCCTTACACCCCCTACACTCCTTACACTCCCTACACTCCTTACACTCCTTACACTCCTTACACCCCTTACACTCCCTACACTCCTTACACCCCCTACACTCCCTACACTCCCTACAGATCTGTTTCTGTGTTGATCTGTTTCTGTGTGGATCTGTTTCTGTGTTGATTTGTTTCTGTGTTGATCTGTTTCTGTGTTGATCTGTTTCTGTGTTGATCTGTTACTGTGTTGATCTGTTTCTGTGTGGATCTGTTTCTGTGTTGATTTGTTTCTGTGTTGATCTGTTTCTGTGTTGATCTGTTTCTGTGTGGATCTGTTTCTGTGTTGATCTGTTTCTGTGTGGATCTGTTTCTGTGTTGATCTGTTTCTGTGTTAATCTGTGTACCTCCTGGCTGCTGCTGTCATCAGGCTGGATTGCAGCACACAGAACATGAAACACAGAACATTCAACATGACTCATGAAATGCAGGGCACAGAACATGGCATTTGGTGCACGGAACATGGCCCATGGAACACGGAAAAAGGCACATAGAACACAGAACATGGCATGTGGAACACGGAACAAGGCACGTAGAACACGGAACATGGCATGTGGAACACGGAACATGGCACGTACTACACGGAACAAGGCACATAGAACACGGAACATGGCATGTGGGACACAGAACATGGCATGTGGAACATGGAACATGGCATGTGGAACACGGAACATGGCACGTAGAACACGGAACACGGAACATGGTGTAGGGCAGCATTTGGTTGTAAGCTGTGGAAGCGTCTTTGATGTTCAGCAGTGAGGGTGGAGCAGCGAGTGAACCAGCAGGACAGCAGCACTCCTATCACAGATGAAAGCCTGCCGCACTAATACGGGCTCGGCTGCTCGTGTGTGTTTGTTTGAACAGTTTTAGCAGTACTGATGCTACTGATGTTAATGGAGTGACTGTCAACATGAGGGTTTTGGCTGGGTCTGTTTTATTTTGTTTGTTTGTTTGTTTGTTTTGTGAAGACGTGTTGTGGTTTGTCTTGTAAATGAAGGAAGAAAAGAGAGTTTGTGATTGACAGGACTCCTTCCCAGATCTGGACTTGGTTTTCTTTCTGACCTTCTGATAAACACTTCTGTTCTGATAGACAGAAAACCACACACACACACACATACACACACACACACATACCCCTATAGCTCTGTGTTAGTCAACTGTGTGTGCCAGATCTCATGCCTTACAGACACCCTGCTGTCACACAGTTGGAAACTCCTCTCTCAGCTCCCTACACACACACACACACACACACACACACACACACACACACACACACACACACACACACACACACCATCATTGCTGTTCCGGATCACTAAACTGCCTCCACATGCCCCTCGCCCCGCCCTCCTCCTCTTCCTCCTTTTCACCTCCTTCCCCACACGCCCCTGGAGGAGCTAATTAACCATCCTCTAACTCCTCTTCAAACAACCACCCCCACCACCGCCACACCCGTAACCCCCCCACCTGTCACAGCACTGCTTAGCATTCCGTTCACATAATGACAACGGCTGGACCTGCTGGCCCTCATGATGCATAACAGCCCTGACTAAAGAAGAGCTTTGTGAAGAACAGTTTTGTGAAGAACAGCTTCGTGAAGAACAGTTTTGTGAAGAACAGTTTTGTGAAGAACAGCTTTGTGAAGAACAGTTTTGTGAAGAACAGCTTCGTGAAGAACAGCTTCGTGAAGAACAGTTTTGTGAAGAACAGTTTTGTGAAGAACAGCTTTGTGAAGAACAGTTTTGTGAAGAACAGTTTTGTGAAGAACAGCTTTGTGAAGAACAGCTTTGTGAAGAACAGTTTCATGAAGAACAGCTTTGTGAAGAACAGTTTCGTGAAGAACAGCTTTGTGAAGAACAGTTTCATGAAGAACAGTTTTGTGAAGAACAGTTTTGTGAAGAACAGCTTTGTGAAGAACAGTTTCGTGAAGAACAGCTTTGTGAAGAACAGTTTCGTGAAGAACAGCTTTGTGAAGAACAGCTTTGTGAAGAACAGCTTTTTGAAGAACAGCTTTATGAAGAACAGTTTTGTGAAGAACAGCTTGGTTTGCAGAATTGCCCTGTTGCCATCTTTCTGCACACTACA
Source organism: Brachyhypopomus gauderio (assembly GCF_052324685.1). Classification (NCBI taxonomy): domain Eukaryota; kingdom Metazoa; phylum Chordata; class Actinopteri; order Gymnotiformes; family Hypopomidae; genus Brachyhypopomus; species Brachyhypopomus gauderio. Next base: position 23,384,003 of record NC_135222.1, on the reverse strand, counting down.
GCGGTCACACAATTATTCCAGAGGTTTGGGGTTTTGAAGCCCCTCTTTAGCACCAAGAGTCTCTCTTCTCTGCAGTTAACGTGGACTCACAACTTAGCGGTTGCACAGACCTGACTGTTCCTCCATGGATCAGCTTAGCCAGAGACTTTTAAACACAAAACCCAGTGTGTGTCTGGGGCTTTTCTACACAAACCCAGTGTGTCTCTGGGGCTTTTAAACACAAAACCCAGTGTGTCTCTGGGGCTTTTTGACACAAAACCCAGTGTGTTTCTGGGGCTTTTCTACACAAAACCCAGTGTGTCTCTGGGGCTTTTCTACACAAAACCCAGTGTGTTTCTGGGGCTTTTCTACACAAAACCCAATGTGTCTCTGGGGCTTTTCTACACAAAACCCAGTGTGTCTCTGGGGCTTTTTGACACAAAACCCAGTGTGTTTCTGGGGCTTTTCTACACAAAACCCAGTGTGTCTCTGGGGCTTTTCTACACAAAACCCAGTGTGTCTCTGGGGCTTTTCTACACAAAACCCAGTGTGTCTCTGGGGCTTTTCTACACAAAACCCAGTGTGTCTCTGGGGCTTTTCTACACAAAACCCAGTGTGTCTCTGGGGCTTTCAGCATTTACAGCCAGGATGTTGACATTTTAAATCTCATCTTGACTGATGTTAATTGATTTCTTTGCTTTGCTGTGGGACAGCTTTAAGCTGCTGGGGCTTTGTCTCTAACAGTCTTGTTATTCCAAGAAGCCAAACGGAAGAGAAATTCAGTAGAAAATGACATCCAGAAGAACCCTGTTCATGTGAACTGCTTTAACCTAGTTTGTTTGCTAGCTCCTCTGTTGTCTTGTTAGCTTGTTAGCTTGGTGTGTTGGCAGGAGTCTCCTCCATGCTGACTGCATGTGTTTCTTGCCTTGTCACCGCTGGGCGAACCTGCTGGTTCTCTGAGGCGAGTTAATCCTGTATCCCCAGCCTGTCTTCCGTCGCTGCCCCAGGAGGAGATTACTGACCCAGCACAGACCAGACGAGGCAGAGGCTGCCAGTTAGCTGCGCTACATAATATACAGGGAAATGTAAAAACTCACTGTTGTGTGTTTTGGGGGGGGGAGTGGGCAGTGTTCACTGTTGTGTCTTTGGGGGGGTTCACTGTGGTGTGTTGGGGGGGGTTCACTGTGGTGTGTTTGGGGGGGGTTCAATGTGGTAATGTGGTTTTTTTTTAGGGGGAGGGTTCACTGTTCACTGTGTTTGGGGTACATTGTGCTAAACCTCTAGCTATACTAGTGATGCAACACAGATATAGGGATAGTAGTTATAGAACAAGATACTCCTTATGTCTCATTCTGCCTTCCCCTCTGTCTCTCTGCCTTGATTTATCTCCCAGTCTGTCTCTTTCTCTCTCTCTCTCTCTCTCTCTGAGTCTTTACCCCAATCTCTCTCTCTCTCTCTCTCTCTCTCTCTCTCTCTCTCTCTCTCTCTCTCTCTGAGTCTTTACCCCAGTCTCTCTCTCTCTCTCTCTCTCTCTCTCTCTCTCTCTCTCTCTCTCTCTCTCTCTCTCTCTCTCTCTCTCTCTCTCTCTCTGAGTCTTCACCCCAGTCTGTCTCTACCTCTTGCTCATCATCAGTCTGTGGTGACACTCCAAGCCTGTTTGCTTGGTGTAGAGGATTAGCTGAAACTCCAGGGACAAAATTATGCAAACAAGTGATCCATATTCCACCTGCTCTCAAAATACATGTACTACATATCTACATGTATACTATAGATGTACACTACATGAATGATTCATCACTAGAGATTGATATCCCATGACGAGATTGTTACTACATCACTATTGATAACATTATAGTCACTATTGCTGTAGACTTGTGCTGTTTGTGGCGGTGGTGGGTGGAGCCAGCATTAGCAGAGACCTGTGCCTGGCAGTGGTGGGTGGAGCCAGGGTGGAGCCAGAGGCGTGAGAGAGGGGCGTGTGAGAAGCGTGTGAATGGTGTGTGAGAGGCGTGTGAGAAGCGTGTGAAAGGCGTGTGAATGGTGTGTGAGAGGCGTGTGAGAAGCGTGTGAAAGGCGTGTGAAAGGCATGTGAGAGGCGTGTAAGAAGCGTGTGAAAGGCGTGTGAATGGTGTGTGAGAGGCGTATGAGAAGCGTGTGAAAGGCGTGTGCCCTCACTTTTCACAGAGCTTCACCATGCAATACAGGATGTGCACGTCAGCAGGGCCTGGAGCAGGACTGTGACCACAGTAGTGTCCTGTTAGTGTCTTGTTAGTGTCATGGCTGCTGACCAATCTCAGCAGAGTTTGCCCGAGCTGAGATGTGGAGACATCACTGTGGCATTTAACAGCTTTTCCAGCAGTCACATTCTGCTCTGAATTGTCTACGAGGAAAAAGTCTTGATCAGTGTTTTTCAGGTAGAATAACTGAGGGCTTTTATACTTAACAATACATTAGCTTTACAAGTGAGAAAACTATGTCTACTGATATTATTTAACCAGAGTACCATTTATCTATCAAAATTATTAGTATTACCAATTAGTTGAAATCATAGATAGATAGATAGATAGATAGATAGATAGATAGATAGATAGATAGATAGATAGATAGATAGATAGATAGATAGATAACGATGAATAAGGTATAGTGTCTCTCTGTGTGTGTGTGTGTGTGTGTGTGTGTGTGTGTACGCGCACGTGCTTTAGATCTATCGGCGCTGCTGGCTGGTGTTTAAGAAGTCTTCTAGCAAGGGACCTCGGCGTCTGGAGAAGTATCCTGATGAGAAAACAGCCTACAATCGAGTGTGTCCTAAGGTACCTGCTCTGTCACTCAGTCTGCAGTGTCTGTCACATGCTTCAACACCTGTTTGCTTTTTGCTTGTTAAAGCTTCACACCAGTGTTTCTTCAGCACATCTACATTTTTGCCACTTGGATACCAGCACACCTGAACCAAGCAGTCTTAACCCATAATGTCTGGTGCAGGTGTGCCAGGAACATATTCACACAGACCTCTAATTTAAGGCTGTATAAGCTGCTCCTTGCTCATAACGCCTGTCCTCTCAGACCACGCCCATCCTCTCATCTGGCCACACCCATCCTCTCATCTGGCCACACCCATCCTCTCATCTGGCCACACCCATCCTCTCAACTTGCATTCTAGATCTCTGTGATATGACCTTCCTGTTATTTATATTACATTGTCTGGGGTAGTCATGGCCATGGTCTTGTGACCGGAGGGTTGTGGGTTTGATTCCCAGGCCGGCCCCAGGCCATGACTGAAGTGCCATTGAGCAAGGCACCTAACCCCAACTGCTCCTTGCTCAGTGATCACTAGTGTGTGTGTGTGTGTGTGTGTGTGTGTGTGTGTGTGTGTGTGTGTGTGTGTGTGTGTGTGTGTGTGTGTGTGTGTGTGTGTGTGCGTGCGCGCGCGCACCACAGCGTCCTAGTGATCACTTGTGTGTGTGTGTGTGTGTGTGTGTGTGTGTGTGTGTGTGTGTGTGTGTGTGTGTGTGTGTGTGTGTGTGTGTGTGTGTGTGTGTGATAGTGTGTTCTTATTGCACAGATGGGTAAATGTGGAAGACTAATTTCAGTTGACAATATGGCAACTTAATTGTAATAGCTGATGCACATGAGAAAGATACACTCCTAACATTAACTTATGCACAAACACAAATTCCCTCTAGTGATCTGGATAATTCAGTGTTAATCATAATCCCTGAATATGTGCAGGTGACAGAGATCAGTAATGTGAAAAACGTGACCAGACTACCACGTGACACCAAGCGCCAGGCTGTGGCCATCGTGTTCACTGATGAAACCTCTCGCACCTTCACCTGTGAATCAGGTAACGCAACACACTGAGATCAGTGTGAACACACATGTATCATGCATGTTAGCTTGGGTGATATACTGTAATCAAGAACTGCAGAGAAGCAACTCCTACGACCCTGTCATTACCTCGTGTCTTCTACAGTGTATGCACACATTGTGATATATTTGGAGTTTATGTAAATAAACTCTACACCTTCTGATCACATATATTCTCAGCATTACATAATACACAGTACATAACTATCGTAAATATTTACATATATTAGATTCAGTGTAATTAGTCACAGTTCACAGTACATAATACACAGTATACAGGTCAAGCCGGTGAGCCTGTGTGTGTGTGTGTGTGTGTGTGTGTGTGTGTGTGTGTGTGTGTGTGTGTGTGTGTGTGTGTGTGTGTGTGTGTGTGTGTGTGTGTGTTTGCACGTGTGTGTGTGTGTGTGTGACCTTCAGAGCTGGAGGCTGAGGAGTGGTTTAAGACTCTGTCCATCGAATGTCTGGGTACACGGCTGAATGACATCAGTCTGGGGGAGCCAGATCTGTTGGCTGCAGGGGTCCAGTGTGAGCACACAGGTGGGTGCTGAAGACCAGCTCACTCTCCCTAACCCTAACTCTCCCTAACCCCTAACTCTAACTCTCCATAACCCCTAACCCTCACTCTCTCTAACCCCTAACTCTAACTCCCCCCCTAACCATCAATCCCCTAACCCTCACTCTCCCTAACCCCTAACTCTAACTCCCCCCCTAACCATCAATCCCCTAACCCTCACTCTCCCTAACCCCTAACCTTAACTCTCCCTAACCCCTAACCCTCACTCTCCCTAACCCCTAACCTTAACTCTCCCTAACCCCTAACCCTCACTCTCCCTAACCCCTAACCCTCACTCTGCCTAATCCCTAACCCTCACTCTCCCTAACCCCTAACCCTCACTCTCCCTAACCCCTAACTCTAACTCCCCCCCTAACCATCACTCCCCCAACCTCACCTCTCCCTAACCATCACTCCCCCAACCTTAACTCTCCCTAACCCCTAACCCTCACTCTCCCTAACCCCTAACCCTAACTTTCCCTAACCTCTAACCCTAATTCCCCCCCTAACCATCACTCCCCCAACCTCACCTCTCCCTAACCCCTAACCCTCACTCTCCCTAACCCCTAACCTTAACTCTCCCTAACCCCTAACCCTCACTCTCCCTAACCCCTAACCTTAACTCTCCCTAACCCTAACCCTCACTCTCCATAACCCCTAACCCTCACTCTCCATAATCCCTAACCCTCACTCTCTCTAATCCCTAACCCTCACTCTCCCTAATCCCTAACCCTCACTCTCCCTAACCCCTAACCCTCACTCTCCATAACCCCTAACCCTCACTCTCCATAATCCCTAACCCTCACTCTCCCTAATCCCTAACCCACACTCTCCCTAATCCCTAACCCTCACTCTCCCTAACCCCTAACCCTCACTCTCCCTAACCCCTAACCCTCACTCTCCCTAACCCCTAAACTCCCGCTTTCCTCTACATATTCCTGTCACCAGAGTGAAATAATAATCATATATTAACCCCTTACACACCACACAGATTTACAGTTCACACACCCAGAGGATCGAAGCTCTTAGCCGTCACTATCTTAACTATTTACATATATTAGTTTGTCAACAATATATTACATATACATATATTACATATACATATATTAGTTAGTCAGTCAACAATTCACAGTAGTTCATGAAGGGTTACCTTAAAATTAAAACTCAGAACTTGAATATGGTTAACCCGTCTGGTGTGTGCGGTTGACCTGTCTGGTGGGTGTAGATGTTTAAAGGATAGTGGTGAACATCTTCTATCTGACGCTGGTGTCCTTTCTCCTGTGTTTCCAGAGCGCTTCAACGTCTTCCTCCTCCCCTGCCCTAACCTGGACATCTACGGAGAGTGTATGATGCAGATCACCCATGAAAACATCTACCTGTGGGATGTGCACAACCCTCGCACCAAGCTCGTCACCTGGCCTCTCTGTTCGCTCCGTCGCTATGGCCGTGACGCCACCCCGCTTCACCTTTGAGGCCGGCAGGTGCGACACCACCGCAGGAGAGACCTGTAGGGGGCGACAGAGAGCAGCAGGGCTGGTGGGCGCTCTGGAATGTGCACTGAGGTGGCGATTATGTACAGTCTTGATTGCGTGTTCATTGTCATTTTTGTGATGCTCTGGTGTTCTGTGACAATTGTCTATTCCACTTTGATACATTTTCAATATTTGCAGCAGGTCTACTGGGGTGTGGGTTAGGGTTAGGGTAAGTTAGGGTAAGTTAGGGTTAGGGTTAGGTTAGGGTTAGGGTTTATTAATTAATGCAAACACGGTAACATGTTAAAGGGAAACGTAGTTTGCCATCAGCTAAGCTGCGTTCTCCACTATTGATCCAGTTACGACAGGACCAGAAGTGAAAAGCTTCCTTCCAACTACAGCCAACATTAGGAAATATACATTTTTAAAAATTCATTTCATTCCATTTATAATTGATCCATTAATTCATGCATTTTTATCGTGCATTTTGCATAATTCTTGTACTGCTTCAGTAACCCTGTCCAGACCAGGCGAGGCCAGGTGTGATTAAATAGATTAGAGGAAATTCAGTGGTGGATGAGGTGTCCTTATCTCCCTCAGGTGCTTTGATCAAATAATAAAGAAAGATTTGGGTGCCCCTGAAAGGACAAAGATAACATGCTAGAGTGAGGAGGGCTATGTATTGATGCACTGCCCCCTACTGGTGATGAGGCACATGAACTCTGTGTGTACATGCTATGTTTCCATCTCTGTAATTGAAACAACAGAAAATTAAGGAGAAGAGTAACAAACACCAAATACAAACAAACACCCAAAAGAAACAAACACCAAATACCTGGAGTGTTTCTTAGCACTCCAGTGATGTCAATAATCCTGCAGGAGAAGAAGGAACACTGTTAGTGTCGCTCACACAAAAAACATCAATACATAAAAAATAATAGTGAAATAAGATGGAATTTTGAATTTTGTCTCTTTGTGTGTGTGTGTGTGTGTGTGTGTGTGTGTGTGTGTGTGTGTGTTAGAATGTGTGACAGTGGTGAAGGCTTATACACGTTCCAGACGCGTGAGGGGGAACAGATTTACCAGAGGGTTCACTCCTCCACACTGGCCATCGCAGAGCAGCACAAGAAGGTCCTGATGGAGATGGAGAAGAACAGCAGGGTAGGCACCACCACCCAGCACCACCCAGCACCACCCAGCGCCCCTTTCCTGCACATGTAAGTCCTCCGAAGCCTCAGCTAAGCCCGCTCTAACCTGTTGTCTCTCCCACGTGCCGGTGCAGCTCATGTCCAAAGGCTCGGAAGCAGGTTCCTACCCCTGCACCCCCACAACCGTCCTACCACGCAGCGCCTTCTGGCACCACATCACTGGATCTCAGGGGGGAATGGACACCACCAACGGTAAAGAACCTGCGGGGAACCTGGGGGTGTAAAACTGTCGACAGCGTCCACGTCGTAGCCCTCTCAGTTCTCTCCTGTGCATGTGCGTAGGTGAGATGTTCCCAGCCGCTGAGTCGGGGGCGGGGCCTGGCTTCTGCTCCACCCACCTTCCCCCAGAGTCTCACCCAGTGGGCCAGCACCATCCAGCACCATTCTCCACGTACCCCAGCCAGTGAGGAGCGTCATGGACAAACCTTCAGGCCTCACCCCTGAATCTTCCTCCAGACTGGACTCTGCCCCTAGCATCCTCCTTGTCCCAAACCCATCCCACCCACCCCATCCCCCAATCCTGGGGCGGCTACGGGCCTGGGCCTTCAGACAGAACCAGCTTTCCACAAGTCGGTCCAGATTGCTGAGGGAGCTTCCTGAGAGGGAACGTTTGGATTGGAAAGTTTTCCAAAGACAAGTCGATAGCGATGCAACAAGATTTCGTTCATGTTGCAACAGAAATGGTGACCCATAGAAACCAATAGAAATTGCCGTTCTGTTTCTATGGGTGTCAGTGCTTTAGTTTTATAATGCCTCTGTCACATGCACGCTCTCACTCTTGTCTGTATTTTGGTGCATGTTCTCTTTGACTGTGCAGCAGTTTTGAGATCTAAACGCTGCCGTTGGTGTAGTTCACTTGGAATTACTACCAAGGACGAGTTGAAGAACTTATAGAACTAGAGTAGACCGGCTTCCACTCCTCCCGCTGCTTTGAGATGCAGCATCAGAACTGAAACTCTGGTTCTTAAGGCTCTAATGTGACTGTGCTCAGCACACAGAGTGACACAACTCAAGGGGAAAAGCAAGGACGCATTCGTCAGGAACTCTGAAACAAATGTCACTTCACATTCACTTTTCCTTGATTACTTTTGTTCCAATACCGAAGCAACTTGAAGTCCGTTTATACCCGTCTACCTTCTGCAGATTCCTGACTGACTGAGAAATTTTTAAAGCATGGATAAAAATGCTTTAAAAAAGAAAAATGATGAGATGTTCCATGTGAGATGTTCCACGTGGTGGATTAACCCACTGCCCAAAGGCTGTGAGACCTCATTCCTCCTGCTGTGACCCCTCCTGACCTTGGGCAGGAAACCAGGCCCTTCTTCAGGACAGCAGGTATGAGTGTACATACACTTAATCCACCTGTGAATCAGGGATTAGACATAAAGGTGACATCTCATGTTGGGTTTTTTGTAAAACAGTCTATGTATTTACATTAACCAGCAAAGCACAAAATGCCATTTTATGTTAGTTGATTTTCCTGGTAGCCCACATGGTTTGCGGCTGAATTCACATTGGCACTGTGATGCTCAAACTGATACTAGACTTAGCACCATAATGTGTGTGATTATTGTTTTGGCACAGTGCTCTCATGTCACTGTTAGCCCTTCTCCACCTCCTCCTTCATGGCTTCTGTATAGGAACACATCCTGTACAGACCTGGTTCTTCTAAGAAAGGATTAGGTTTGGTCACATGGTTTTAGAAGAAACACTGGAATAACTTTTGCGTAGTTGGGAGATTTTGAGAATATGAGTTTTTGAGATTTTTTTGAGATTTTGAGAATAGAAGTCCTAATTAGTCATTCCACCCAGAAATCCATCTTCAAAGGGGAATATGCAGCGCCGTCCAGATGCTGGCGTTCCTTTCCAGAGCCGTCTGATTCACTCCTGTTTGGCCAGTCTACTGGTTGCAGGACTCCTGTCTACCAGGTGGGTGCTAGGACCGTGGAGACACCAGGCTCTGAAGAACGACCAGCTCGGCCTGGTGCCATTCTATATTTTGAGATGCACTGTGTGGAACAGCTTTATGTCTAATACTTATTTAATGCTGGAAATCATAAAATTGCATGCATACCAACACACACAGAGTGTATATTTAATATGTCCAACAAAAGAAGGGCTAAATTTACATGTTCACATGCACCTGTTTCTCCTAAATTTTGCTCTTTGTGTAAGCTAATTTTGTCATGCCACTAAGACCATGTATATAAAACAGTTTATTTCATATGAGGTGGTTGTGTGTCACTGGGCGAAGGGGAAACCGCTGTGTTGGAATGTCTGTGTTTGGTCAGGTGGCAAATGCAAGTACATTGGTGTCCTGCACTGGTGGGGAGTCCTGCACTGGTGGGGAGTCCTGCACTGGTGGGGTGTCCTGCACTGGTGGGGTGTCCTGCACTGGTGGGGAGTCCTGCACTGGTGGGGAGTCCTGCACTGGTGGGGTGTCCTGCACTGGTGGGGTGTCCTGCACTGGTGGGGAGTTCAAACATGTATGTAGGTCAATTTCCTTTTAAAAAACCACTTAAAATAGTTTTGTTCTCTGGGAAATGAATGGACTTCACTATATTAACAGTAGAACCTGTCCTCCTTGTTGAAAGTCTTTCTACTGTAGAGCATGTTGTGTACAGTGGTTTGTATCCTCTAGCCCAATATTAATTACATTCTCGAGAATCCATCTTCTGTCTCCAAAAGGGACGATTCGTCCTCCCTTGTCCTGACTCGTCCTGACTCTGCACTCTGCTCATGTTTCTGTTCTACTTGCTTTTCTCCATTGAACTGAAAATAAGATTGAGATAGCAGCTGAGGTACATTAAGAACTTTGCACCCTAGCATTCTCATGGACATGAGAGGTCAGAGGTGAGCGCCCCACCGTCCTCATGGACATGAGAGGTTAAAGGTGAACTCCCACACATTCGGCCAAATAAACTGGGGGTGCCAAGATAGGTGCCAGTGAAGAACTTCAATTCAAATACAAATCCAGCGTTAGTTTGTAGGCCAGAGCTGAGTTGGTGCTCTGGCCTACAAACATCAGTTCAATGATTCTGCTTCACCAGTCCTCTGGGACATAGAGACAGCATCGCATTCTCAGAACTCTTCTTTTGAAATGCTGTTTTACAGTCACCTTATATTTTAAATATGTTCATATATTCAATAGAATTATATACTTAGTACTCAGTACTAGTACTTTTAGTACTAGTCATAATAAACAGAGAAAAACACTGAAAAACCACAACTTTTTAATGAAACAACTAATTTGCACAGTAGGTTGAGATAATGTGTGCTTAAACTGTTGAATTAGCTTTAAGTGTGGCTGACACATAAAACACTATTTAACATGAACCCATACGACTTTTGTCTCTATGATACTGAGCTCTAAAGTACTGAAACTAAGTTGGACCATTAAACCAGTTGAACCATTAAGCCAGTTGGTCTATTAAGCCAGTTGGATTATTAAACCAGATTAGACGTATGTAGGCTCTGGATGGGACTTTCATGTGTCTCTATGTGATGTGTTATCTGGTCACTCGTTCTTGTTAATGTCTTGTAAGTGAGCGTTTCAAAGAGACCATTAACAGCCAGTAATAACCAGTAGAATCTTCGCTGGGTCAGTCCAAAATGAAACACTGATGATGTCCACTCTGAACATTTACTCTAAAACGATGCGTGTTTTTCTGAGTTACACCTTCAGACAGAGGAAGTCCAGAGGTTGAGGTTGTTAGGGTTCACACCAGAGCATGCTGGGACCGGCCGTTCATTAGGGTTCACACCAGAGCATGCTGGGAACGGCTGTCTGCCTCACAAATGCAGCTCACACAGCACCATGTGTGTCATGTGATGGTTGTGGCATAACATTTTGCATTTTTTACAATAAAGTATGTTTTTATACTATGGAACTGTGTGGAATTTGTTTGTTTTTAGTTTTGTCTGTTTTTGGTAGGCACGAGTGAATTCAACACGATTAGGTCCAACATGGGAACTTGCAAGAAAACTGTCAGTACAGTACGTGTCAGTGTGACAGTACTGCATTAGTACTGCATTTGTACTGCAGTATTTAGTACTGCATTGCAAGTTTAGTTTAGTCATTCAGAAGCATAGACGAACTAAAAGCACATTTGTCCACATTTATGTTAGTTCTTGTAAATTAGATGGCTAAACCCATTATCAGTCATTTTGGAAAACCTTAGGGGGAAATAGATTTCAGTATAGTAGATTTCAGTATACCCTAACCCTAACATAACCATAACCACTAACACTAACCCTAACCCTAATCCCTAACTAGTGTTAATAAAATGACATTTCATGTCCATATTTGGCATTGCTCCATTTCCATGTGATAAATCATAAACTCCTTTAATGGATGGAAGATCAGAATTCACAAATTATATTAATATAGTCACCAATTATGTTAATACATTGAATATGGAAGCAAAGCTGTCTCACTAGATTTTGAATTTTAAACGCCTTTGAACTTCTACCGCTGAACTTTTTTGTATTGAAATTATGTGTCTGAATTGTTTTGCCTCTAATACAATCTGATTAGGTCGCATCTTTTTATTGTGCAGTAAGATTGTGAAGGATGGGGTTGTGATTTATATCTTTAAAGGACTGTTGTGTGGAAATAAACACCACGGCGCAGCAGCGGAAACAAGACACACTTCTACTGGTCTCCATGGAAACAGGACTCCACTCGGTGTTTGTACGTTAGCGTTAGCTCGCTGGCTAACTAGCTGACTAACTACACATACACATAATATACACACGTATTTACACATAATATATACACGTATATATTTACGTATATATTATATATTTACACGTATATACACGTAATCTATTACACGCACAGCTTAACTAACCAGCGGAGTATCTGCGTATTTGTTAGTTATCGTATCTAATAACACACGTTCACATCTGCAGCAGTGAATCTGCTCCAACATGCAAACTAAACGGAACGATTCGTCCTCGAGCGGCTCCGGTGGGACCGGGACACTGACCGGTTCCGGTGAGGACGGGACACTGACCGGTTCCGGTGAGGACGGGACACTGACCGGCTCTGGTGAGACCGGGACGCTGAATGGCTCCGGTGAGGACGGGACACAGACCGGTTCCGGTGGGACACTGACCGGTTCCGATGGGACCGGGACACTGACCGGATCCGATGGGACCGGGACACTGACCGGGTCCGGTGAGGACGGGACACTGACCGGTTCCGATGGGACCGGGACACTGACCGGGTCCGGTAAGGACGGGACACTGACCGGTTCCGGTGAGGACGGGACACTGACCGGGTCCGGTGGATGTGTGTGTACAGGTGAAGGACACTACCGTTAAGATATCGATAAGATAGCCCAGCTGAATACATGAATACGGTTCTGTTCTGACGTTACGCTCACATAGCAAAGTATATAACTAACGATCCAGTCTCCGGTTAAATGTGCAAGGCCCCCGGTCACCGCGCCCTGTCCGGCGGGCCGCGCTGTTACTGTGCCGTTACCTGTAACTAAAATGATGCCGTGATCCCGCAGGGACAGAACCTCAGTGCCCAGACGCCGCCGTGACAGAAACACGGGGCGGTTCGGACACCGTGACACACTCCGGGCCCAGGTAATGTGGCACAGAGGCGCGTATACCAGAGAAAAGACCCGGTATATTCTGAAAGAAGAGACTTCATATATTCTGAAAGAAAAGCATTTATGTCCAAGAGTGTGCTTGTATATCTCCTCCTTTCTTAGCGATGCCCACCGCCCATGTAACGCTGCAGCGAGGTTACTGACCAAGTCAAGCAGACGGTCTCACATAACACCCATTTTAAAATCCTTACACTGGCTTCCTGTAGAATTCAGGATCCAGTTCAAGATTTTAACTTTAACATACAGAGCACTACACAACACAGCTCCTGTGTATGTCGCTGACCTGCTCCACCCCTACACTTCATCACGATTACTCAGGGCAAACAACCTGAGTTTACTGTCTGTGCCACGCTCATGTCTAAAGACTCGTGGAGACCGAGCATTTAAGGTGGTTGCTCCAAAACTGTGGAACACACTTTCTCCACATTTAAGATCAGCTGACACTGTAGATACTTTTAAAAAACAGCTAAAGACTTTCCTTTTTACGCAGGCGTTTAGTTAGTGGTGGAGGTTGCAGCCGTTGACCTTGTACACTGTATTTTATTTCTGTTTTATAGTGTGTGTTTTTGTGTCTTTGATTTATTTTATTTTATTTTCCGTTGTAAAGCACTTTGTGGCTTGTGCCTGTGAAAAGTGCTATATAAATGTATTTTACTTACTTACTTACATATAGCAAATTGTGAAAGTGAAAATCTTTTTTTGTCTTAATTTAGAATCACAAAGGAGTTTTTAAGGAATCACTGCAAACAAAACAAACTGTACCTGACACCAAGTTTGAATGACACACTGTACCTGCACTACAAAGGTATGACCTTCCATGACCTTCCATGACCCTTCATGACCTTCCATGACCTTCCATGGGCTACAGGCTTTATTTGAGCTGTTTTCTTGTGTTTTGTTTTTAATATATAAATATAATAGTTGACAAACGTCAGTATCATGTGTATCTGCTTCAGGTTTTTCTGTTATAGAGGGCTTAGAGGCGTACACAGGTTTGCGCTGTCTCTGGTTTGAGTGCAATGGGATCCATAGAATTGAGAATCTGCAGAATCAGGTGGAGCTTCGCTGCCTGTATCTCCACCACAACCTCATCGATACGCTGGAGAATCTCCACCCTCTGACCAAGCTTAGCACACTCAACGTCTCCAACAACTATATCAGGGTCATCCAGAACATATGTGAGTACCCACACACACAAACACACTTAGATACACATACACACACACACACACACACACACACCTACACGCACACATACACACACACTTATACACACATACACATACAAACACACACTTATACACACACACACACTTATACATACACACACATGCACACACACACTTATACACACACATGCACACACACACACACATATACATACATGTGCACACACTCACACACACATACACAAACATGTGTCCATCATCACTGCTGTCCCTCTTACCATTCTCTGTCCTGTGTCTGCAGCTTGTCTGACAGAGCTGACCTCACTGCACACACACAAACACACACACACACACCTACACACATATACACACACGTGCAGACACACACACTCACACACACATATATTCATTCTCTGTCCTGTGTCTGCAGCTTGTCTGACAGAGCTGACTTCACTGCACACACACAAACACACACACACACACACACACACACACACACACACACACACACACACACACACACACACACACACACACATACATTCATTCTCTGTCATGTGTCTGCAGCTTGTCTGACAGAGCTGACCTCACTGCACACACACACACACACACACACACACACACCTACACACATATACACACACGTGCAGACACACACACTCTCACACACATACATTCATTCTCTGTCCTGTGTCTGCAGCTTGTCTGACAGAGCTGACCTCACTGCACACACACACACATACATTCATTCTCTGTCATGTGTCTGCAGCTTGTCTGACAGAGCTGACCTCACTGCACACACACACACACACACCTACACACATATACACACACGTGCAGACACACACACTCACACACACATACATTCATTCTCTGTCCTGTGTCTGCAGCTTGTCTGACAGAGCTGACCTCACTGCACACACACAAACACACACACACACACACACACACACACACACACACACACACACACACACACACACACACACACACACATACATTCATTCTCTGTCCTGTGTCTGCAGCTTGTCTGACAGAGCTGACCTCACTACACACACACAAACACACACACACACACATACACACACACATACATTCATTCTCTGTCCTGTGTATGCAGCTTGTCTGACAGAGCTGACCTCACTACACACACACAAACACACACACACAAACACACACACACACACACACATACATTCATTCTCTGTCCTGTGTCTGCAGCTTGTCTGACAGAGCTGACCTCACTACAGATCTCTCACAACAAGCTGAAGAGTGTGTGTGACGTGGAGGAACTCAGTCACTGTCCCTCCATCAGTGTTCTGGACCTGTCACACAACCAACTCAATGACCCGCAAATTATCACTGTACTGGAGAAGATGCCCAATTTGGTACACATATACAGAACCACGTGCTAATAAACTACATAAGAGAATGTATTATGAAAAAGCTGGAAAGCCAGCTAATATTTATTTATTTCAGAGAGTGCTAAACCTTACGGGTAATGAAGTCATAAAGAAAATTCCAAACTACAGGAAGTCGCTGATTGTTCGGTTAAAGCAGCTGACATACCTTGATGACCGTCCTGTGTTTCCAAAGGAAAGGTAAGTGGCTCACAGGTGTGAGGGGTGTGACATCCTCAGGTATCGTAGAATTAGGTTTGAGGTGTCTGGATTTTTACAGAGCACCTGCTGAAGGGGGGGGGGGGGGGGGGGGTCCTCCTAGGCACAGTGTTGCACACTGGGAGAGCAGTGCTAACCACAGCCTTCTGATGCATGACGCATGTCCAGTGTCAGTGTGATTGATATTGGAGAGAGAGTATGCCACACCTCCCTCCCTGAGGACAGACAGCTTTATTCTCTCAGGCTGCGGATTGGCTGTGGCATCACTGGATGGAGTTCATGATCTCTAGATGGTAGCGTGAGTGTGAAGTGCATTTAAGGGTGTAGCAGCACACTGATATATGGCACCTGGTGTTTGCAGATGTACAAAGCTTCATATTATCACAATACACAGAAATCAATTAGTTTGATTGAATTAGGCAGAATCATTTACTATTTTCACTGTGTGTCAATAAGTGTTAAGCGCAACATTGAAATCATTTTTTCATGAAATTTCAATTATGTCAATATTTTTTCAATGATTCAATGATGTCATTTATTGTATGATGTCATGCTTTTTACTGCAGTGTCATTTTGCACAATGTAGAAAAGGAAATGTGTGATTCTGTAGTGTGCACATGCGTCGTGGCGAGGCTGAATGCCCAGACTTGTGCACCGGTGCAGGGCGTGCTCAGAGGCCTGGACCACAGGGGGGCTGGGGGCAGAGCGACGGGAGAGGGAACTGTGGCAGACCAGAGAACGCAGGAAGATCCAGGAGGGTCTGGACGCCATGGTGGCTATCAGAGACAGCGCACTGAAGCACAAACGAGCTCGAGAGCAACAGGACGGAGGTTTGCAGAAATACTGAATCACAGAAGTACGACCACAGCAGTTTTCCTGCTGGTCTTGCGTCCAATTCTTGTTTTTCTGGTTCATCTACAGGAATCTTTGCGCCTGAAAGTCCTGCCATAGAGGATCAGAGCAGGCCACATGGACATGGAGATGTCAGCCTGCCTGCGTTAGAAACAGAGCCCACTGACCAGGACGAGAGCGATTTACTAATATCAGAGACAGGGCACGCTAATTCAGCACTGGATAACAGAGAGACACTCCAGTCGGCCTCAGTGCGAACGAACCTGTTCATAGCAAAGCAAGATCAGACTGTTGATTCAGATCTGCAGTGTAATCTACAATCAGCATCAGACATGAAGCAGATTCTCCCGTCACCCGTTAACAAGGGTGAAGAAGCAGAAGATGATGTAGATGATGTTAATGGATCCGCGGCTCCTCCAGTGGCTGTTGGAGCTGCAGCAGTGCGTGGCCACACTGTGCAGTCAGGACAGGGACCAAAGAGATGCAGCCTGGAGTGGACGCCTGCTGTGAAGTTAACACCACCACATCTGAAGAAGGAACACCAACATCCATCCTGGTTAAGATCCGAGTGTGAAGATGGCCCTGTCACTGAACTGATCCCAGATGAAGAAATAGAGACCATCCACCTGTCTGACACTCCATCACTCATGATCAACGTGAGCCAAGCACTAAATCCTACATTATTCACCCCTGACTGAAGAATGGCTTTAAGGAACGAGTTAGCTGTGACAGGTTTATAGACACACAGCTTGTTTGAAACAGCCTTTGATCTCCAGAGCTTGGTGTTGTAGCAGTAACCCTGTGCTCACCCTGGTTGAGCCCCAAACTTCTGCCTGCTTTTTCACAGGAGCTGCCTGATCTTCAGGACGTTGACTGCAGCTCCACACGATCATCTCCACAGGTAGAGAACAAGCAGGAACATGCAGTCTAGATAATCTGTCCACAGAGGTCATGTGCTACTTGTTCAGTGTGTATTCTTTCCCCAGGTCTTCCGTCCAAAAATCCAGGTGGTGTCCGGTACTGACAGCGACTCTGACTCAGAACCTACTCAGTGGGACAGGCTTCAGAGAGGCGCCCAGACGGCTTGTGTTTCTGCTGATATAATGTCAATCAGAGAAGAAGGTCTTCTGACCAATCAGATAGCACCTGCACTGGACTCTGAGACAAGCAAAGCCCTGCCAACTACAGAACAAACCATTAAAAAACTCCTCATTGAAGAGCTGGACTGACACCTCTGCATATTAAACAAAAAATGCAATTGTTTCATCCTTAATAGTTTTGAATGAAAACTTTATAGTTATAGTTTTTAGAAAATGTTTTCTTGAATAAAGCATTGCTTCTTTATCTTTAAACCTGTTTGTATAATCTATATTCATATTCTATTCTCTTATGTTGTAGCACCACAAACACACTGATGATGTTTTTTTTGGTGTGTTTTGTGTTATTTTGTTTTTATTAACTGACACACCGTCACTCATAAATTGGGAACAGTTGTGTTGATGAGAAAAGTAAAAATACATTAAACACACAGTAAAGTAAACACAGTACAGTAAACAAACAGTACAGTAAACACATAGTACAGTAAACACACAGTACATTGGGGGACAGGATCTGCTTATTCTGTCGCCTAAATCACATCTGACATGATAATCTACTGCTTACATCAACAAGCACAGTGAAAAAGGACAGAAGACCAGTGCTGGGGGTCCAGTGTCCGGGCGCTACGCTCACATTCCCCAGATTTCATTTCAGGATCAGATATTTTCAAACTGAAATTGTTGTCTTGGAGATCTTATATCACATTACGTATTGTTTTCAGTGTTGTTGTCACTAAGCAGGCTGGTGTGTCTACACTGGTGTGAGCACATCCCAGTGGACGTGAACAACAGAGATACATACTAACAACAGCTGCAGAGAGCGGGCGTGGTCAGTGTAAGCAGCAAGCCCCTTTAAAGACTCCTGATTGGTCTCGTCTGTGCTAGAGGCGGTGTGGGGCGGGGTCAGGGTAGCATCTCGAGTGCGGCTGGCACACAGTTCATAAAGGTTCCCAGAGAACTGTGTCCTGCGAGACTCTGCTCTCAAGGACTCCCAGGTGTCTGCAGCGTCACCTTGGCACTCGGACAGCACGCCGCTCACACACACCTGGAAGTCGTCCCAAGACCTGCCAGAATGTGCCAGGTCCATTATCTCTTTGTACAGTAACATATCACACATTGTTTTATTTACCTCCTATATATATTCGATTTGTAATTGTATATGCCAAGTAAGTGTGTGTGTGTGTGTATGTGTGTGTTAAGCTGCTTGCCTGCAGATGGAGCCGATGTCCTGGACGTGTTCGGGCCGGCCGCTCACATTGTCTCCCAGAGTAACTAGACACTCAGCAAATCCCCTGAACACAGAGCTGCACGGTTCAGAACCTGCTGCTCCCAGCACAGAGCAGCACAGACCTGTCAGAGACGGAGGACAACAGAGAGAATGCTAGAGTAAAGTGTAACACACACACACTCACTGCACACACCACACACACACACACACACACACTACACACTCACACTGCACACACAGACTACACAAATACACTACAGACACTCTGCACACAGATTACACAAACACACACAGACTACACACACCACACACACTACACAAACACACACACTACACACTCACACTGCAAACACAGACTTCACCCAGACTACATAGTACACAACCAGACTAGTGTGTGTGTGTGTTACACTAAGAATGAGCACTTTGTGACATGTCTGAGCTGTTCTGTGGTGAAAACTGCTCATGTGTGAGTTAATCTGGGATTACAGCCAGAGGCCAAAGCTTCCTTAATCCCACCACACAGTCGCTCACAAATCTTTCTGTTTGTCTACTTCTAGCTGTCCCTGTCATTCACATGTCACTGTGTATGAGTGTGTAAGTACATATGTGCTCATTATGAGTGTGTAAGTACATATGTGCTCATTATGAGTGTGTAAGTACATATGTGCTCATTATGAGTGTGTGTGTGTGTGTGTGTGTGTGTGTGTGTGTGTGTGTGTGTGTGTGTGTGTGTGTGTGTGTGTGTGTGTGTGTGTGTGTGTGTGTGTGTGTGTGTGTGTGTGACTCATTTGCATTGCATTGTGATGAGCGCTGTTGTAATGATTTCTGCTGCTGTAATGATTTCTGCTGCTGCTGTAATTATTTCTTTCTGAGACAATGAACAGGTAGCAGAGAAACGTAAATGGTGTAATAAATAAAGGGAACTAAAATCCTCATTCACATTTCAGTAAAGGAATCACAATCTGTTGTGAGTTAATTAATCTGGAGTGTTTTCATTCATCTGAAGTGCATTCATCATTCATTATTGATTTCACATTTGAATGTTCTGCACAGTTTCTTTTGTTCTGATCTTTAAACACTGTCACATTTAGAATGGCTTGATTGTGTTCTAGGTTTCTCTGAACCACAGCAGTACTATGTCTAGAAGTATAGCTATATTGTAACATAACCTAATAATATTAATGGGGACACACACACACACACACACACACACACACACACACACACACACACACACACACACATACACACACAGAGGAAGATCTACAGTAGTTTTACTCACTGAGGTAGAATGAGAAGAACACCAGAAGATACATTCCGTTGCAAAGCTTGAGTCTGGGCGCTAAAAGCCCACACACTCTACAAACACTGGAAACCAGAAGAACACACACACTCTGTCAAACACACGCAGCTGTAGCCTTGTCATGGAATCTCATCCAATCCTACAGCCATGCGAATAATAGAGCAGGAAGGATTTTAGCAGCATCAGATTATTTACAAAAAAGGCTGGGATTAAATACCGTTTCCGGTTGCATAGAGCATCATAACTGAGAAGGAAAAATAAACAATATGTCTGCATGTTTCAGAACATATAATCTCATATAATCTCAACCTGCTCCTTTGGAAGTATCTGAATTAATGCCAATGGCACATAGATTGTCATACACTACAAACCCATTTCTTCTAGTCTTTTAGTCCTCTGTCATCTGTTCTGAAGTGTGTATAAATGCCATCATTCCCAGGGAGAGTTCAGTGAGTTTGTCTCCACTGATGTACGATACTCTAACTAACCTGATGACCAGACTTATCGCAATGGAGATGGAGAAAACTGTGTTTAAATGTACCTTCAGCAGGGTGAGTCTCTCTCTCTCTTTCTCTCTCTCTCTCTCTCTCACACACACACACACACACACACACACACACACACACACACACACACACTTCATAGAGAAAGTCTAGAGCTGAAGTATACATTTCCACTTGACCAGTTTGTCATCCTCGTGCACTGGCATGGCTCAGGCAGGACACTCGGTTGTTTGATTGGTGGGTTTGGATTTGGGAAAATCGACTTGGAGAGGAGGATTAGGACACAGCCTTCCTAAAGAGAGAGAGAGAGAGAGAGAAAGAGAGAGAGAGAGAGAGAGAGAGAGAGAGAGAGAGAGAGAGAGAGAGAGAGAGAGAGAGAGAGGGAGTCCTCTTTCAGATCCTTCCCATTTATATCCATACAATTTAAACCGTGCAAGACATACAAATGAAACGACATTTAATTTTGTAGGCCTTGTATGAGAACTGTTTAAACGTCGAGCGGTAGATGGCGATGTTGTTGGCTGCTGCGTCATCGGCTTCGTGTCGAAGAAGAACGGAAGCATTGCGGAAGTGACGCAGTTTGTGTATATGTGGGCTGGTGATGGAGGACGTGGGTTCTCCGTCGCGTCGCCGAGCCGGTCCAGCGGGGCTGTCCGCCGTCCGGGCCGAGACCATAGAGGGTCTGACGGAGCTGGAAGACCTGGAGCGCGTATATGCGCAGCTGTGTGCCGAGGAGGTAACGTGAGGGTTCTGTTTCTAGCGGAACAACCCACATATTCCTGTACTAGCCAAGCGAGCTGCGCTTAGGACCCGGATGTGTGTGTGTGCAGATGCCCCCGGGGGCAAGTGAGTGAGTGAGTGAGTGAGTGAGTGAGTGAGTGAGTGAGTGAGTGAGTGAGTGTGTGTGTGTGTGTGTGTGTGTGTGTGTGTGTGTGTGTGTACTGTAATAAGATGATGACAGAGTGATCCTCCTGCAGGCAGATGTGCAGACAGAACTGGAGACTCTCGCTGGACAGCAGGGCAACATCGAAACGAAGATGCTTGCACTCCAGAGGATGGGGTGAGTGTGTGTGGGGTTTGGGACGAGGACGGGGTGAGTGTGTGTGGGGTTTGGGACGAGGATGGGGTGAGTGTGTGTGGGGTTTGGGACGAGGTGAGTGTGTGTGGGGTTTGGGACGAGGACGAGGTGAGTGTGTGTGGGGTTTGGGACGAGGACGAGGTGAGTGTGTGTGGGGTTTGGGACGAGGACGGGGTGAGTGTGTGTGGGGTTTGGGACGAGGACGGGGTGAGTGTGTGTGGGGTTTGGGACGAGGACGAGGTGAGTGTGTGTGGGGTTTGGGACGAGGACGGGGTGAGTGTGTGTGGGGTTTGGGACGTGGACGGGGTGAGTATGTGTGGGGTTTGGGACGTGGACGGGGTGAGTGTGTGTGGGGTTTGGGACGAGGACGGGGTGAGTGTGTGTGGGGTTTGGGACGAGGACGAGGTGAGTGTGTGTGGGGTTTGGGACGAGGACGGGGTGAGTGTGTGTGGGGTTTGGGACGAGGACGAGGTGAGTGTGTGTGGGGTTTGGGACGAGGACGAGGTGAGTGTGTGTGGGGTTTGGGACGAGGACGGGGTGAGTGTGTGGGGTTTGAGAAGCACTCCTGGTCTGTACTAGAATGGAGGAAGAATCCTGCACAGAAATCGTTATGGTGAAGGAGCATATACTGAACATGCAGATGTGTGTGTGTGTGTGTGTGTGTGTGTGAGATCAAATCTTCAGTCTGCAGGCAGACCCCAGTCAAATGATACCGGGAAGTATCAATAATCCACCTGACCAGTGCGATTCTACTCAGCTCCTCTGTGACAGGTGGTTCAGCCCAGTGTGTCTGTGTTTCTCAGCCCAAACCTGCAGCTGATTGAAGGAGATGCTGCCCAGCTGTCTGGTATGATCAACTTCACCTGCAGTCTGGCAGAGAACGTGAGCAGTAAGGTCAGACAGCTGGACCTGACCAAGGTGACTGATACACACGCTCACTAAAACACGCACACGCTCACTAAAACACGCACACGCTCACTAAAACAACACACAGTGACCGATCTGTCCATTCACTAAAACCACACACAAGTTGCACTGAACTGCTTCAAGATGGTAAAACACGCACTGTGTGTTCCTTTTAGAAAAGGCTGTACCAGGCGATCCAGCGGGCTGATGATATTCTGGACCTGAAGTTCTGCACAGACGGTGTCCAGACTGCCATGCGCAACCAGGACTACGAACAAGCCGCCGCCCATATCCACCGATACCTCTCGCTCGACCAATCAGTGATCGAGCTTAGCAGACAGGGAGGGGAGAGTAAGTCTCACCTGTTACAATCTCTCAGTCCCCTGTGCTGTGCTTTAGCTATGCTAACGTCTGCAGCCATGCTAACGTCTGCAGCCATGCTAACGTCTGCAGCCATGCTAACGTCTGCAGCCATGCTAACGTCTGCAGCCATGCTAACGTCTGCAGCCATGCTAACGTCTGCAGCTATGCTAACGTCTGCAGCTATGCTAACGTCTGCTGCTATGCTAACGTCTGCTAACGTCTGCTGCTATGCTAACGTCTGCTGCTATGCTAACGTCTGCTGCTATGCTAACGTCTGCTGCTATGCTAACGTCTGCAGCTATGCTAACGTCTGCTGCTATGCTAACGTCTGCTGCTGTCCTGCAGGTACTGCGGTGGATGCCAGTCTTGCTCTGCTGCAGGACGCAGAGCTGAGTTTGAAGGCACTGGTTACTAAGCGACTAGAGGAGGCAGTTGCTACGGGTGATCTACCTCAAGTGGAACGCTTCTTTAAAATCCTCCCCCTGCTTGGCCTCCATGAGCAGGGACTTGCCCAGTTCTCCCAGTACCTCTGCAGTCAGGTGTGTCTTCTCCCAGTCTGTCTGTCTGTGTGTCTGTCTGTGTGTGTGTTCTCCCACTGTGTGTCCGTCTGTGTGTCCGTGGGTGTGTGTCTGTCTGTCCGTGGGTGTGTGTCTGTCTGTCTGTCTGTGTGTGTGTGTGTGTGTGTGTGTGTGTGTATGTGTGTGTGTGTGTGTGTGTGATTTGTTTCTTCACACCCAGGTCTGCTGTGTTTTCTCTCTCAGCTGGCGAGCAAGGCTGAGGAGAACCTGCTGTTGGCGACGGGCTCTGACGTGAGCGAACGCCGAGCTCCTCTGGTCTTCGCCGACACCCTCACACTGCTGCTGGAGGGTGAGGCTCCTCACATCTCTCAATCCTTCAGGACGGTCCCGGGCCTGTGGGACACCAGAACCATTCTACACATTCTGACCTAGTTTTAATAAAATCTAAAGAAATATATGAACACATCTGGTATATTTCTAGGTTTATGTAGTTCACTGTTTTGTAAAGTGATCTGGTACGTTTGTTCAGTGTCCACCATGCAGTACATGCAGTAATGTGAGTGTTACAGGACAGAAGGAGTGTTCCTTTTAAGGGCCACTCAAACAAAACTACATACTGACCCAGGCCTGAATTTGGGACTGTTAGGCATTGCTCGGATTGTGGAGACTCACCAGCCCATAGTGGAGACGTACTACGGCCCGGGACGCCTGCACAGCCTCCTCACACACCTTCAGAAAGAGTGTGACCTGCAGGCACAGAAAGTGGTGGACAAGTTCATCCAGCAACGGGACTATCGCAGCAAGGTTGTGTGTGTGTCTGACTGTATGTTTGAGTCTTTGTGTGATTTGTTGAGGTTCTTTAATTGTGTTTCTTGGCTCTTTACTGAACTGTTCTTGGTGTGTGATGCACCATTGTTGTCTCTGTAGTTCCAAGTTGTGCAGAACTGCATGTTGAGGGCGGGTCCTGCTGACAAGATTGAGCCCAGGTACCGTTCACACGCCAAACATGCAACACGATTGACAGGATTAATTCTGATGGAGCAGTGGAAGCTTGTGTGTGTGTGTGACTGTGTGTGTGTGTGTGTGTGTGTGTGTGTGTGTGACTGTGTGTGTGTGTGTTCAGGGAGCTGGATCCAGTGCTGTGTGAGGTCACCCTGATGAACTCCAGAGCAGAGCTGTACCTGCGATTTTTAAGGCGCCGCATTGCAGCTGATTTTGAGGTTGTGGACGCAACAGCGCCGGAGGCTCTGGTTACCGGTGACGACCCACACACACGCGTGCTCACACACACACACACACACACGCGTGCTCACACACACACACGCGTGCTCACACACACACACGCGTGCTCACACACACACACACACGCGTGCTCACACACACACACACACACACGCGTGCTCACACACACACACACACACTCACACACACACACACACACGCGTGCTCACACATACACACACACACACACACACGCGTGCTCACACACACACACACGCGTGCTCACACACACACACACGCGTGCACACACACACACACACACACACGCGTGCTCACACACACACACACACGTGCTCACACACACACACACACACACGTGCTCACACACACACACACACACGCGTGCTCACACACACACACACATAGTAGTGTATGCTTAGCAGCTAGTGCACTCGCACACTGTGAGGGAGGTGGTGTGTTGGGTTGTGAGGGAGGTGGTGTGTGGAGCTGATGTGTGGGTATGTGTGTGGTTGTGTGTGAGGTGGTGTGTGGAGCTGATGTGTGGGTATGTGTGTGAGGTGGTGTTGTGAGGGAGGTGGTGTGTGGATGTGTGTGAGGTGGTGTGTAGAGCTGATGTGTGGGTATGTGTATGGTTGTGTGTGAGGTGGTGTGTGGAACTGATGTGTGGGGTTGTGTGTGGAGCTGATGTGTGTGTGGTTGTGTGTGAGGTGGTGTGTGGAGCTGGTGTGTGTGGATGTGTGTGAGGTGGTGTGTGGAGCTGATGTGTGTGGATGTGTGTGGTTGTGTTCCAGAACACCATCAGTGTTTGGAGCGTCTCCTGAAGGACTGCCAGCTCAGCCGCACCATGCAGGAGCTGATTGGCTACTACATCCCAATGGAGGAGTTTTATATGAGGGAGACCGTCACCAAGGTAACGCACACGAAGGCGTGGCCTGCGGTACTGTGTAGTCCAGCATGAGTGAACTGTGATCTCTGCCCAGGCGGTCGCCATGGACGCAGCAGAGGCGGGTCAGCTGACCTCCAGCATGGTGGACGACGTGTTCTACATCGTGAAGAAATGCATCAGCAGAGCTCTGACCAGCAGCAGCTCGGACTGCGTCTGTGCCATGATCAACCACGCCACCAGCGTGCTGGAGACGGACTTCAGGTGCCCCACTCCACCGTAACACTCTAGTGGTGTTCACCTGACACACCGACATACACCTGTACACCTAGAGTTCACCAGTTCTTAGTGATGTGTGTCAGTCCTGCTCACAGGACACGGCGGTGTTCAGGTCCAGGACAGAAGCAGGAAGGTGAACAGGGATCCAGACTGCACCTGCTGTTTTTCCTTTTGGGAGCCACTGGCCCCTTGAATGTTTTTTTTGCCCTGAGAAAGTGTGATTTATGCAGCGGTTTGTAATGTGTGTGCGTGTGTGTGCGTGTGTGCGTGTGCGCGTGTGTGCGTGTGTGTGTGCAGGGAGGTGCTGGTGTGTAAGCTTCGTGCAGGTTACCCAGCCAGTGCACTTCACGACCTGCAGCGAGGGGTCAGCAGTGCAGTCAGTCTGATGCAGAGCAGCTTACAGCACGGCAAGATCCAAACGCTGGGCATGGAGAGCCAGGAGCAGGCCAAGAACGCGTACCTGGTGACCAGCACTCCCCACACACACACACCTGTCCCACACCACCCCCTCACACACACACACACACACACACACACCTGTCCGTCCGCCCCCCCCCCCCCCCCACACACACCTGTCCCACACCACCCCCTCACACACACACACACACACACCTCCCCCACACACACACACCTGTCCCACACCATCCCCTCACACACACACACCTCCCCCACACACATACACCTGTCCCCCACACACACACACATGCACACACCTGTCCCAAAAACCCCCCTCACACACACACACACACACCTGTCCCACACCACCCCCCTCACACACACACACACACACACACCCCTCCCCCACACACATACACCTGTCCCCCCCCCCCCACACACACACACACACACACACCTCCCCCACACACACACACCTGTCCCACAAACCCCCACACACACACACCTCCCCCACACACACACATGCACCTCCCCCACACACACACACACACACATCTCCTATTACTAATTGAATGTTCTTTCAGGTGACTTTGAATAATGTGGAAGTGTGCAGTGAGAATATCAGCACTCTGAAGAAGAACCTGGAGGTGTGTCCTCCTGTTACTCATTCTCTCCTGCTCCCATTCTGTGGTCGGTTACTGTCGTATAACACCGCGTTAATGCTCTATCTCTCTCTCTCTCTCTCTCTCTCTCTCTCTCTCTCTCTCTCTCTCTCCTTCTCTCTCAGAGTGACTGTGCCAAGTTGTTCAGTCAGGGGGCAGGCTCAGAACATGCTCAGGCCAAGATTGACAGCTGTCTCTCAGATTTGGTGAACACCTCCAGCAAGTTCAAGGATCTCCTTCAGGTCAGAAACTGAGTGCTTGTGTCTGAGGTCCACCTGGCTCTTTTCCTGGAGCATACCTGTATTTGTTTGTGCTCCTGTGCATGTAGGAGGGCCTTCAGGAGCTGAACAACACGGCGATCAAACCACAGGTGAAACCCTGGATTAGCAACTTCCTGTCAGTCTCGCATAATATTGAAGAGGTAGGAAGTTTGGAACCAACGGCACAGATAATGTCCTACACCACAAACCCATCTCTTTTAGTCCTCTGTCTTCTGCTCTGACGTGTGTATGAATTACATCATTCCCAGGGAGAGTTCAGTGAGTATGAAGCAAATGACCCGTGGGTTCAGCAGCTCATTGTACAGCTAGAGCAGCTGATGTTGGAGTTTAAGGTGAGGAAATCCCCCATTTCATGTTCAGTGTGATGTGATGATGGTGAAGTTTCCCTCACGCCCCCCTCCTGTCTGCAGGTTGGTCTGTCTCCTCTGATCTACGATACTCTAACTAGCCTGATGACCAGTCTTATTGCCGTGGAGATGGAGAAAACTGTGTTTAAATGTACCTTCAGCAGGGTGAGTCTGTCTCTCCCCCTCCTTGTCCACACACGTAACGTGAGTGTTGTCTAACGTCCAAACTGTTCTGTTCCTCATACAGCTGGGGGGGCTGCAGTTTGATAAGGAACTGCGTTCATTGGTTGCATATCTGTCTTCCGTCACCTCCTGGACCATCCGGGATAAATTTGCACGCCTTACTCAGATGGCAACAATTCTCAACCTGGAGCGGGTGTGTTTGTCTAGCAGTGAACTGTGCTGATTATTAACAAGAACTCCTAGACACCACAATTTTAAAATCATTCATATTTGGTTTAATTTTATTTTGAGAAGCATGTGATTCAAGATTTGCATTTGTTTCAGGTATCGGAGATCTTGGATTACTGGGGGCCGAACTCAGGACCCCTCACCTGGCGTCTCACACCTGCTGAGGTCCGGCAGGTCCTCGCACTCCGAGTAGACTTCCGCAACGAGGACATCAAGAGACTGCGCCTTTAACACACACACACGCGCACACACACACCTGCTTACTTCTTATCAGTATGTGGTACTCACTCACCTGAGCTTCAACATAAAAGAAAGGGTTAATTAAATCTGGGGATCTTTCTTTGTAGATTTGTGTACAGACTTTGTCTAAAAGAGGATGCTGTCTTTTGAGTAAATAAATTGTTGCTGTTTGTACCGATAACCCTTTTCAAATTTCCAGTCTGAATTAATGTCAGAAAAATGCAAAAGCTCCATTAACATTCTTAGTGGTCAAAAGGCCGTGTCACTTTACTCATTTAGAAAACAACACTCATTTACTGCCAAACCAGGGTGATAAGAAAGACTCTCAGATAATGATGACTTTTTCTTTACTGTAAACCATCAGTTAATGTTTCAAACAACGTGAGGATCCATCAGTTTGAAAAGAATCCTGTAGTTATCCCACTCAAAAAAAAAATAAAAATAATGGATGTTAATAACTCAAGCACATGAAACGCCTTCACACAGCGGTGAACAGTTTGTGTGAATGAAGGCTTAAGTTTATTTAAATATCGGGTGGCAGATTTTTGAGATGCTGCAAACAGGAAAAAAAATCTCCCTTTGTGACCAACTGGAAACGGAAAGAAAAAAGAGAACAAGTTTATATTCAAAGTCTCAGTCCGAGCTGCGCGTTTTGGACAGTTCAACGCGCACAGATTAATTCATATACCGTCAGCGTCCCGGTGTGTGTGTGTAAGTCTAAAAACAACTCAAACTGGCTTGATCAACTGGACTACGATACAAGGCGAGTGTCGCCGCCTCGCAGCCGCCGTTATCTGCTGTGTGGCGAACACACTCATGCCGTGATCAGAGTTTCTTCCTCACCGAGGCGGCGGCGGCGAGCACGCGGTCCCTCTCGCGCAAGTCCTCGTGCAGGCGCGCCTCGGCCACGCGCAGCTGGCGGATGGTGCTCTTCATCTCCTTCATCTTGATCTCCATCAGCGCGATGATGTCGCGCTGCTCGTTCAGCTTCCGCAGCAGCTCGGCGGACGTGGTGCCGTTGGTCAGCGAGTACGAGTGGTCCTCTCCGCACGGCGCCACGCACCGGCCGGCCTGCGCCGCCGCCGCTCCTGCCCCTGCAAAATCCTCGGAGTGGGGGACCACCGCGACCGGGCTGGACCCGTCCGGACCGGCGGTCAGGTCCACGGGGGTGATGTACTGGCCGTTCTGGCCGATCTGCACCACGGCGGGGTCGTCGTGTCCCTCCCCGTCCACCGAGAGCACCACGCCGGAGATGATGGGCACGGCGGCGGACACCTTCCTGCTCCGGCCGCGCCGCCCGCGCCTCTCGTTGACCCCGCGCAGCGGGAACAGGGTGGGCACCCGGATGGTGTAGGTCTTCCTGCCCCCGGGGAAGTGCACGCTGCACACCCGGTGTCCGGTGGTGGGCTGGAAGGTGCTGAAGCAGCCGCTCACCCCGGCCCGCGAGATGTTCTTCAGCCAGACCTCCCGCTGAGCGGGATCCTTCGGGAAGGTGTAGAAGCGCAGCTCCCGGTCCCGGTGCGAGTTGTTGTAACACCCGGGCACGCAGCATGTGAACCCCGGCATGATGCGACAACAAACTCGCCAGGGTTTCAGCGACCCTCCGGAAGTTTTTTTTGTTGGTTTTGTTTTGTTTGGTTCCTTCGTGCGCTGTTTGGCGAGAGCCGCGGCCTACAAGCGGAACTACACGTCCCACAATGCTTACGACATCCTGTTTTGGTCTCAGCGCGGGTGAACGGAGCGCGGGGTTGCCAGGTTCGCGGTTTTCAAGCCAAATTAGGCTCGTTTGAAAGTCCAGCCGCGGGAAAAAATTCTGGGGTCGCGGGGTGCGGTTTTTTTTGGGCTAATTTTGAGTTGGGCTACCGCGGGAGTTACAAGTCAACACTAAGAATCGTTCGCGATATAATACTTAATTTGTCCCCCCTCCGTCAACAACTTTGGGCTTTGGGCTAGTTTAGGCTTCTGAAGGGCGGGTTTTACACTGACTTTGTGCGGGATATTTTTGTAGGACCTGGCAACCCTGGCCGTATATGTAGCCGCAGCCACAGTTTACATTACTGCGATGAACGGTGTATAACAATAAGTGTCGGTGTATAACAATAAGTGTCGGCTCTCTTCCCGACTATATACACGACACACGGCGAGCGTACTGTGTCGGAGACGTTTGTGTACTCTCTAAAAATACATTAGACCGTGTTTCATTGCGCATTACCTTTTATCGTTGCGCCATTAGAGTAAAAGAAATTGATGTTCCATTAATGTAGTAAAACTTCAACTGAAGTACAAGGAATTAAGGAATATTTATAGCGCTAAAAACCTACAATAAAATATCTCCGGCAAGAAAGACATGCAATTTCCCCTCGACGTTACTGTTTTAACTTTGTAAAGTAATCCCCGGAAATCCCAATAATAAAACTACATATCCCATGACACACTCTCGAGCGCGTATACAATAACAAAACTACATATCCCATGAAACACGATCGCGCGTACCAATAACAAAACTACATATCCCATGAAACACGATCGCGCGTACCAATAACAAAACTACATATCCCATGAAACACGATCGCGCGTACCAATAACAAAACTACATATCCCATGAAACACTCGCGCGTATCCGGGCGGGAGATTGCGTCATCACAACTTTATTTGAACGGCTCGTTGGCTCGTGAATGTACCGTTAATCAAACGTTTCTTAGTTGACGGTGTATGGTTGTGTGCCGCACGTCGACAGGCTTTAGTTTAGATTAACTGTAGTCTTTTCTCTTCAGACGGAGTGCTTTATTATCGATGGATTCGGCCGACGAGGACGTGTCTGCTCGGGTGTTGCTCAGAAACGTTCTGCAGACGGAGCTGCCGCGGTCTCCAGTTAACAGGTGTTCGGATCGATACCGGAGATACTCGGTGTTCGCCGATGTGAACGACCTGTTGTGTACTTAACCGTATTAGAGACGATATGCCGTAGCTGTCATCGGATTTACCAGATTTTGTTAACTGGTTAACTGGGCTGCTTTATTTCAATTGGGCTAGCTAGCTCATTCAGAGTCGTTCAGAATTCGTAAGCACCCAAAAACGTGACTTTTCAGCACAGGATTAGTTCCTCCCAAAATAAGTCACCCTGTAGTAAAATATTTTGCGTTTGGGGTTCTGTCTGTCATATCTAGCACTTTGTGCATGTTTTGTTGCTCTTAATTCCACACTGTAGTTGTTGACC
Organism: Brachyhypopomus gauderio; assembly: GCF_052324685.1. Classification (NCBI taxonomy): domain Eukaryota; kingdom Metazoa; phylum Chordata; class Actinopteri; order Gymnotiformes; family Hypopomidae; genus Brachyhypopomus; species Brachyhypopomus gauderio. The sequence continues at coordinate 23,352,706 of NC_135222.1, read as the reverse complement.
GTGGCATCTGACATGAATTGATAGATATTTGTGCTCAAGCATCATGGCGTGATCACAGTGATTTTAGTTTTTTTTTTATTAAACTCTCATTCTGGGTTGCTGTTGTAACTTGGTGTCCGTGTGTTCTGCAGCTCGTCCGGTGATCAGAGAGCTTCAGTTGGGCGGAGAAGCTCTGGACGAAGGAAGACCGCAGGCCTCCAGACCCCACAGGACACGCTCCGACACAAACTCAAACAGAAGCTCCATGAGGTGAAACTGCATACATGTTAAACTCCTCAGATGTCTGCATCTGAAAGCATGGTGTGTGGAAGTGGTTTGAATCAAATTAAAAAAATAATTTTTGGTATTATTTAGAGTACCACCCAGTCACAGCCTCCCCCTACCAAAAGGCCCAGGTCCCTGGGCCACAAGGCGAAGACCCCGGAGGTGGCGTCTCCTGCGCTGTGTGATGCAGACTCCACACCCCGTAGGCTGCTCAGGGGCTTTATCCAGACAGGTGGGCGTGGGCTTCTGCAGTGGTGTGACAGGCATACAGCTGGTTGGGCACTGTTTCCTGGGTAACTGTTGTGGGGTGTCCTTCAGGGGACGAGGCATCTTTGCTGCTGTCTGGTCAACCTGCACTGCCAGAGGCTCACCTGGAACCTGCAGAGACAACAAGTATCCATAGCAACAGACAAAGGTGCACCTGTAACGAATCGCAACACATTTGACTTGAGTGACTCTTGACATAGCATGCCTACATAAATTACATGGACTTTTTTTGGTTAACTGTGGTCTGTCTACTCTCAGTGAAGGTACAAATAGCCTCGATTTGCCTGACTTGGCCACAGAAGCACTGAGTCACGTGATCAGGGGAATGAGTCGGACCAGGCCACGGCCCACCTTCAGCGTCTCGGCCTTTGAGAACCAACTGGACCAACAATCAGGTCTCAAAGGGCAAGGGACATTCACACTGATATTAAATTAGCATTTTACATCCAAATACCACAGGACTGACCCATTATACACAGTATTGCATGTCCTGAATATTTGTTGAAGTCTACGATGTAATACATTATACACTCACACACTCGACAGATCCCCAGCTCGTACAAACATGGTTTTGCTAAATTTTTGCATCTCCCAAGGTGAAGACGCGGTTCATGAAAATATGGATGTGACCGTGGAACCGTTGGAAGTTTCCGATGAGTCCAAAAGGTGCATGATCCCACAATGCACCACTGCTTTGCTGTTGTGATCTCACATTGCACTGCTGTAATGATTGCACACTGCTCTGCTGTAATGTTCAGGGCATCGGTGATGAAGGTATATGCAGTTTTGAATGTGCTTGTCTCTCACACAGTGTCCTGAGTCTTACCTTGAAGACCCCGTTTGTGAATGTTCCATCTGAGAGGGCAGGTTTGCAGCGGAAGGCAGCCCAGCGGAAGAAGCCCTCTGTGTCTGAGTTTGATGAGGCTGTAGAGAGACGCCTGGAGAGGCATCGCAATCAAGGTTTCACGCAGCCCAGCAGTCGTGTTTCTCACTCCATAACCTCCCTTCCCACCTCAGGCAACTGTCTCTCTCTCTCTATTTCAGATTATACAGTAGTGCAGGCCCCAGGAACTCCTGCCAATCACAGCGTCCAGGTCACTCTCGGCCTGAGCAGTATTGTCATGAGCAACACTGAACTCTACAGCCACGAAACTGTGGCAGGCTCCACCTCTGAGCTGAGAGAACAGGATGGTGCGGATCCACAGGTTGGGCGTGAGAAATGTTTAGAAGCAGAGAGGAAGGGAGATGAGGGTGAGGAAAGTCAAAAATTGGTAGCGGATTATAATCTGACTGAGAATTTGAGTGAAACACCTAAAACCGAACCAGAGATGGAATCCTCACAAGCAGCATCTCGGTCACAGAACGAGGAAGAGTTGGAGACTGTACCTCTATCACACGAGAAGGTTTCAGTCACTGATGCAAGTCCTGATGAGATAGCTTTGGCTCCAACCCAGGTGATGGTGGAGTCGTATTCACAGAGTCAGGAAAAGGAGCTGATGGAGTCTGATATGGAGCTGGAAGGCCAGGACTGGAGAGTGAGTGTGGAGGAGAAGCTTCCCTCACCACCATCAGAGAAGATCACCCGGCGGGCCTACCACTCTGAGGGTGGAGTTACCGTGCCTGGAGTGACAGCGAGGTGGAGGGGAACGAAGAGTATTGGAGCAGGTCAGTACACCACAGAACGGAGAACACCAGTCACCCCAGCTGGTGCCATTTGGCTATTCTAGATTCTGAATGGCGCTGGAGATTTTTTGTTTGTTTGTTTAGAACCGCAGAGTTCCACTGGTGGCAGTCCAGAGGAGTGCCATGCATCAGAGGACCCATGTCCCAACCCCGTCTCGCCACCCATCTCCCACACACCAGAACCCCCTTCACCTGAGAGACGCCAGACGGATGTAGAGGAAGTGGATGATGGAGAAAGTGTTTCTAAAAGCAATGTCAGCAAATCAGAGATGATTGATGGAGATGATAACCAGTCAGAAGACGAGATGGTTAAATCTCCCACCCATCTCTGCCCCACCCTGCACTCTCTTGCTGCTGTTGAAGAGCATCAGGAGGATGAGGAAGATGCACAAAGTGAAGGTCAGCTCTCCATACAGTCATCTCCATACCAGTCAGAAGATATGGTTAAATCTCCCACCCATCTCGGCCCCACCCAGCAATCTCTTGCTGTTGATGAAGAGCATCAGGAGGATGAGGAAGATGCACAAAGTGAAGGTCAGATCTCCATACACACTGTGATGGTGAATCTTATCATGTTTTTCTGGATGTTTATCAATTTGTATTTCCAGAACTGTCTATGCAAACTCCTGCATTCATCAGACAAAGGAAAGAGGTGGCGAGCCCTGGGCCTTCACCCACTGCCCCCACAGCTCTCCGTGCTGGGTAACTGATTGTAACGTTCAGTGATGGGACTTAAATATCCAGTTCCTCAGGTATAGAGCATTAAATCCCTTCTGTCTGGCATTCTCTCTTCAGACCTGCACGTAGGGAGGTGAAGCCCCGCCCCAGACAGAAACGTCACACTGCCTCTGACCACGTCCTCCCAAAGAGTTATGTAATGAGTGTGTTTAAACACTTCGCCAAAACCAGAGTGGCCGGTGATGTCTATCCAGTCATCAATGAAATGTATGCTGTCATTCTCATATAGCTGAATGACGTGTGGGTTATGTTTAAGATTAATTTAAAACAGTTTAATCACCTGTTTGTTGAGTTCTTACCAGAGCACTAACTCGGCTGATACCACTTGCCGTTGTTCTTAAATTGTATGTCTGTCTATGGTTATTTGTGCTTCTTGGCAAACGTCTTACTTGCAAAACACCAGGTAATGACATTGACTCCTGTAGGTTAATAGTAGTCTGACTCAATGGTATCGTGAATTCTGGCCTACCCGTACTATTTCCTAGGATGAATTCTGTGATCAGAAGCACTTTGTAAGTCGCTCTGGATAAGAGCGAGAATTTGCATGTTGTGATTTGCTTGTGTTGGTGTCTTGGGACGTGTGTGCTGTATTAGACTCCGGAAGTACTTCAGTCGTCTAGCCGATGATTTGGCAGTTTATTCTGCTCATGCCAAGAGGAAAACGATCGAAGTTGAAGACATTGAGCTTCTAATGAAAAGGTGTGTTGGACATTTGGGTGCTTTAAACACACACACAAGTCCTGTATCTAAGTTCCATTTGTTTGTCTTTAGGCAAGGTTTTGTGACTGACGGTACTCCACTCAATGTGCTGATCGAGAGGTTTTTGCCACTCGAGTACAGGAAGCTTCTCATCCCTGTGGCAACCAGTGGAAATGTAGTCGTCCCCAATCAAAGGAGATAAACCCTTGTTTGTTTGCTTTCTTTCCAATATTCATTCCCTAAATATAAACTACTTGTATGGTGTTTGTTTTTGAATGGCTTATTTGCATTCAGGCTTTTCTTACCTTGGATTCTTGAAAGTTGTAAATAGCCAATGCTTTTTTACTTTTCTGACCAAGTCTGACAATAAATAAAAGCATTAAAAAAGTGTATTCTCTAAAGCACTTCATTGAACACTAGGGTTGCCACCTAGGTCAGACAAAAAACAAGGACACTTGTCATACTGACACAGGGTGGTGTAAAATGTTACCGGAGGGGTTTAAAATGGACACAGCGAGAAAAAAAACAGATTTAAGGTGTGCAAAAACAGTCTGAATCGTGGTTTGAACTACCCTAGTTTTTTGGCCGGGACCGAATATTAAAAAGAAGACAGCCCAGGAAAACTGGGACAGGTGGCAACACTATTGAACACCTGTACTAAGTAAGGTGAAGTAAAGTTCAGTTTTATCTAGAACTGCAGGTGGACCCAGGTGTGTGAAATAATCACCCTGAACAAACGGGTAGAACAGCTGGCTGACTAGCAAATCCTGGTGTCGGAATAGTAACACAATGTAATGATAATTGAATAATCAATAAATTAATCCGGTTTTAGATAAATTTATATACATTTATTTGTTCAAATAACAGTGCAATTATGGGTCGTCTTTTTTTTGTAGTGGGCGTGGCCAATGTAATATTCAATAGGACGTAACGCGCTTGCGCACGTCGTCTGCGATTGCGCGACTAGCCCGTAAGATTTTGGAGTTGCGCGGTTTAGGATGAGCGCAGCGCACGCCGCTCCGGTGCTGTTCTGTCCCGAGAGGAAGGACCGAAACAGCGCGTTGTGATTTAAAGAGAGGCGCAGACGCCGGTGCCGTGGCGTGCCGACTCGGGCCGTCGCGTCTGCGGGATGGCGGGTTGGCCGCGCAGCCCCTCCTGATCTGAGGAAGTGGCCCTGCGGAGGGAAGTGTCGGACATTTGCGACCGGTCCCGAAGGGCACGTCCCGGGGGTGGCGAGAGCTCTCGGACGGGCTCCGTTTAGGTGAGTAACACATACTAATACCTACATACTGTGCTACTCCGAGGGTTTACACAGATGCTAATTAGCTTGCCAGACTGTTTTGTTGTGCGAGTATCACCACCGTTTTAGCAGCATCAACAAATACGTTAACCGAGGGCGAAATAGCGCGGTGTGAGGTGAGGCGCTCGCCATGCGGAAGGGCCCTTTCCCCCTTCTTATGGGACTGTTGCAACCTTGGACGCTAATGTCACCGACCTACGGAGAGCCTGCTTTAATTTACATATCACGGGGAGATGTACGAGCCTTCAAATGTAAATTGGGGCAGGACGTCCGTCCTGACAGCTGGCAGTACTGAAACAATCCCAATATACTACTGAACACTGCTACTGGAGGGAGTAATACCAGCTCCTAACCCCTACCACTTCGCTCCTGTCTGAAGGGGTGGAGAAGGGGCTTCATTTTAGCTAGCTGTTCGTTTGTTTTCTGCCGAGACATGCTTTTGTCAGAGTGCAAACAGAAACAGTATTTTGCATGTTATGTAGATCATTGCATCGCCACGACCTGTCTCTGCGGTGCCCTCCTTTTAGTGCTAACTGCACTTGCTCACAAGTGTGCTACGTGATATCTGTCACGTGTGTAAACCCAATATCTCCTTTTCCCCCCCAGGTTTGCTTGGAGTGTTTTGAGGGCATTTACACAATGGCGGAGGAAAAGTAAAACCAGTGTGCTTGTGAATTTTTATTATTTTTGCTACCTGTGCATGTGAGAATAATGTTGCCAGGTGTGGGTGTGTTCGGAACCGGGCGGGCTGTCCGAACACTGGTGCCGCTTCTCCAAAAGGAAGGGTTCCCTGTTCAGGCAGTTTGGGGTCGGACTCAGGAGGAAGCCGAGTTTCTGGCTAATGAGCTGGACATCCCCTTCTCTACCAGCCAATCAGATGATGTCCTCCTGCACCCGGAGGTCCACCTCGTCTGCATACTCACACCACCACCACACACTCGCCAGATAGCCGTGAAAGCATTAGGTGAGTCTTCACACGCTGACTTTATCTCAACCATCTGTGTACCGAGCGGATTAGGTTGGGTTCCTTCCTGGACCCCACCCAAGTGCATACTTTACTAAACACAGAACTGCTGCCCCTGGGGAATGTATCCTCAGTGCTGATAGAATATTTCCTGAGCTCAACCATGTTCGAGTTAAACGGGATTAGGAGACTTCGTTGATGAGACTTGTTCCTTAGGAACAATGTTGCTAAACTAAGATCCCAGGCCAGTCTTTATCATGCTGTCAGTTCATTCATTGACATTATTTACTGTTCAAAAACTGAACAGATGAACTGTTCTTTTATATATATATATATATATACATATATGTATGTGTATATATATATATATGTGTGTATATGTCTAATAGTGAAGTGTATTCTGTGGATTGCGAGCTGAAGGACATTATCTGCAGTCACTGACACTTGCTCATATCTGCCTGTAGGGATAGGAAAGAATGTGATCAGTAATCAGGCAGCCACGTTAACGGACGCCTGTAAGATGGTGACGGCAGCACGCTACTACCCTCAGCTCATGAGCATCATGAACAACGCACTGCGCTTCCTCCCTGCGTTCGTCCTGATGAAGCGGCTCCTCGGAGAGGGATACTGTGGGACGCTGCAGGTGCACACAGTTTCATACCTGTTTTACGGTTGTGGAATATTTTGTTATTTGTAATCATAGTGGATTACTATGGATTTGAAGAGTAGTCTGTTGTTGTGTAAGGCAGACAGTGATTGTGAAACGTCCGTGATGAAAAGGTTAAAATCTCTTCTTTCTTGGACAGGTGTGTGAGGCGCGGGTATATGGAGGCTCGCTGCTTAGTCAGTCATACGGCTGGGCGTGGGAGGAGCTGATGGGGGGTGGTGGCCTTCATGCGGTTGGTTCCTGTATCGTGGACCTCCTGAGCCACTTGACGGGAGAGCGAGCCGTGCGTGTCCATGGCGTGCTGCGCACATTCGCACGGCAGGGTGGAACAGCAGGCGGGATTCGCTCCGTCACCGCTGACGACTACGCCTGCTTTCAACTGTTGATGGGTGGGGGCGTCGTCTGCAGTGTGACGCTGAACTTTAACCTCCCAGGTGCTGACGTGCATGAAGTTATGCTTGTGGGGTCATGTGGGAGAATAGTGGCCCGAGGAACGCAGCTGTATGGCCAGCGCAACACGATGCACCACGAAGAGCTGCTTTTAAGCAACAGTGAATCGGGGGAAGGGCCTGCTGTTATGGGAATTAATGCTATGGTGACGCAGTTACGGCTGTCTTTCCAGGTACAGGAGGATAGGCGTTCATGGGCTCGCCATCCAGTTTCCATGGCAGCTACTTTTGAGGATGCGCTGTATGTTCAGACAGTTGTTGATGCGGTCAAACGGTCAAGTCGAACTGGAGACTGGGAGTCTATAGAAGTCAAGAACCAGGATATAGATCCAAACCAAAACCAAAACCACAGAACCCCTCCAAACTAATAGCACAACTCAAAAAGAGCACAAACAGTTTACATTTACTGTCCATTTTATATTTACTGTCTATTGTCTGTTTAGACCCGGATAACACGGTTTGCAAGCAGTTACACTGAAAGAGTAGGGAAAATATTTAAAGCCAACATAAATGTCTTTGTTGTTTTCTTTAGACTGGGACTTATGAAACACTGTAGTTGCATCACTGGACATTTTTATTATCCTAATTTTTATATATTTTACCTTAACCTACAAGTTTAGCTGTGAAGAGGGTATTTGTTACTTATTTTATTTGCACAGTTTTATGTTTGAAAACTAAATATCCATGTAATGCATGACAGGCCAGAATAATATTTCAACACTGACGGTGAGGTTCGATGTGCTTATTTTGAATATGAGAACTTTGCTTTGTTAACTAAATGGGAGCTTTGGTGGTTCAGGGGAGATGGAGAATACTGTTCTCTTCATTTTCTTCTGATCTCAGCACTGTTACACCTTCGGGGGACAAAATGATTGTCAGTGCTGGATCGTCCCTGTGTGACTGTAATTTACTTATGGCTGTGATTTTGTAGTCTACTGATGGTCTTTTAGAAGCTAATAATTTTTAATTAGCTGCAAAACTGCAGTTTGCAGAATATATTTGTTTTATGTCAGGATTTTTACCATTGTTTGCAATGTTTAAAGTGTGTTAGTATGTGTATGTGGCTATTAACACACAAACAGCATGTATCTTGAGTATGAGAGACTTCAGTAACTTTATGGTTTAATAAATGATTTCCTAATGTAATTAAATGTTTTTTGGTTACTTTGTGTTCTTTTGTGTACCTAAATTAGGCTACACTGAGTAGTTGTGTTGATTAAAAATGGCAGACTGGTTGAACCATTAAACACGCTAGTGAAACAAGACATGTTGGCACAACGCAAGTCAGCCACGCTGAATCCGACCATCGGTTTTGTAAACGTATACTACAGTTTTTTACGACTGCTAAAATGCATTTGTCCAATCTGTAGTCACATTTTCAAAACTCTGAACACAGTAGACACAACATCAGTTTTCAGTGGCTATACAAGTAGCACAATTCATGTTGTTTTGGCACAAAATGCAGTCATTTTACATGTTTCTATAATGCTTACATTTTCTATACACGCAAGGTTATCCAATAACAAAATTCTGGATCATTTTTGTCTTATTTACAATTGCTTGTACACAGCATGTCAAAAATGAAAACCTAAGGTTCAAAACCTTAAATATTGTATAAAATGCAAAGTTCAGCAAAAACAAAGGCAGCTGAAAAGCTATTAGTGTAATACATATTTTTTGCACATATAGATCAATGAAATAAAATGAAGTATAGTAATATACCGGGTCAGAGAGGAGCAAATATAACAATTTGTCTTGCAATCTCAAGTGCTGGTTTGGCCCTTCACAAATGCCAGATTGGTCCTTATAGGGAGTTTTTCCTCGCCACTGTCGCCTTTGGCTTGATCATTAGGGATTTGGACCCATATGATTGTAAAGCTGCTTTGTGACAACATGTGTTGTGAAAAGCGCTATATAAATAAATTTGACTTTGACTTTGGTGCCTATAACAGTGACCACCTCCTTTCATTTTTGAATGAACTCTACCAACAACTGGTTCCAGAAGCAGAAAGTGAACAGGTGGGAAGAAACACGAGGACATTTGTGATGGGACAGTGTAGCATTCTGTCATTCTCATGTCATCACAAACTGGTTTATAGACCATCCAAGAGTGATGTCCCTTTTCCTCTTTCTTGCCCATCTCGCCTTTCCTCAACCCCACTAAGGAACTTTTTTCAGTCTGGAGGTGGAAGGTGTATGATCATCGGCCCCATGACCAAATGTCCCTCCTGGATGCAATAGATCCCGGCTGCAGAGACATTTCAGCTGAAGACTGCCAGGGGTGAATAAGGCATACCAAGCTTTTCTTTCCCAGGTCCATGGCAAGGGCTAACATCAGATGTGATATGGATGAAAACATGTGGTCAACTGCTGAAGACCGTTTAGATTACACCTAACAAGACTTTTCAGAAGAATGAACAAAAGAATGTTTGTATCCTGTTTTCTTCCCCTTGTGTGGCTTTTTTTGTATATGTGTATGGGACCATGGCTAATTATGTTTACAATTATGGAACTAATTTATTGGGTTAGGCCACAATTTACAGTAATGTCCCTAATACAGTAAAATATAACCTTTACTGCAAAACTGTTACTGACTCCTTTTTGTCTAATCTACATTGTGTAGACAGTATATTGCCAAAAATGTACATTTGAAAAAAAGTCCAAATGAAGCGAATTACAGTAAAAATGAACTGACTAAGGAAACAACAGATGCTACTGTAAAATATATGTTGTTTGCTGGGAGAGAGTAAAATATTACATGTAATACTGTTTCTGTATTGCCATCAAATGTTAGTTTTTTTTACAGTGGTTGTGCAGTGATTGACTATGTTCATCTCAATTAGAGAATATGTGTTAGTGTTTAAAAGAATGATTGGATAATGAACCAGGTTTGCTGTGTTTTAACAAAGTTGGTGTATAAAAAGAAAACTTTGTTTGCGTTGTGAAATGTTGGTAGGCCTATTTAGTTAAGAAAATGCGCTTTTGAACACGATATTAACTATTTGGCTATTTGTATGAGATAAATGTGTTGCTGTGTTTAGAGTTTTGAAAATGTATCTCAAGGATTGGGAAACGCATGTTAGCGGTTGTAAAAAAACTGTAAATGTAACATCGCATAATGTAATATCAGACATTTTGCAGTACCTCTGCCGCCAACCCGACGGGGGCAGTGAAGAGAAAAATGTAAGTCGTAAAGTGTTCGGAACAAAACCAACTCACATATGTCGGTACGAAAGCGAAGCGTAGTGTGGTCGTTTTTCCAAGCTGAAGACAACAAGAGAGTATTATGTCTTCTCTGTATGAAGACGGTTTTATGTTTCGGTCACACAACGAACATGCTTCGGCATTTACGAGCGAAACACGCGAATGATTTCTCCGTACAACGGACAAAAACTACAGAAAACTACAACGGACAAAACAGGATCTCGGCACAGCAACAATGGCTGTGTAGAAGGTTTGGACTGTTCATAGCGAGTCCCTGTGTGTCTTAGCGTAGCCAGCAACTGTTATACACCATAAGAGCGTCCTCAAAATGCAGTGTTTACGTTCAGGTCTTCACCCCATCTGTCGGTCAGACCCCATAAGCGAGATAATCTCGCTGACTCGTGGCGCTATATCGTGCAAAGCTAACGTTCCGATGACTATTTAGCCGAAATTCATCTGTCTACTTCCGGAACGAATCGTTCATTTTTTCATTCGTTATCTAGAATCTACAGAACGAGTCGGTTTTTTTGCGCAAATGAATCAAATGTTCTCATTTTGTGCATGGGCGATACAGGATCAGTAATAAGAGAGCCAGCTAGCGAAGCTACGCTGTTTCCGCACAGATTTTAACGTTAGCCTGCTATATTTGTTATATATTAGTGGTGTTTACCAGCATCTCTACATTTTTTTGCACAAACCCACATTACAACATGCCTGCTTATTCAGTGTTATGAGAAGAATTGGTTTCAAACATGAATGCTTATAAACCTCAAATGTCATACTACATGTGGTAGAATGTTTAAGTGGAGAAATATGAAGAAACAGCAGATTTGGAGAATTTCTATTTTTTGTTATTGGAAAACAACCCAAGCAGAGCAAATGTACAGACGTCAGGCTATAACTTTTGTCTAATTACAGAATGATGGATGTAAATAATACTGATTGGATTAGCCACTTAATAAAAGTCATCTCTGTGTTCCTCTCACAGTTACAGTAGTTATGGATGAGGAACAGGTGGAGGTTCAGTCGGAGGTTGGCGATGCAGAGATGGACGGAGCCATAAGGGGGATCTTATGTGCCACAGCAGGGGAGGGGTCAGGGTCTGGATGTGACAGAGATGGCACGGGAGGGCGGGGCAGCCCCGTGCCCTCACCAGCACCCAGCAATCGCAAGTGGAGCGCTGTGTGGGTGCACTACCAGAAAGTGGAAGAGGAGAAGAAAGCGCTGTGTCTCCTCTGCATGGAGAAGATCCAGCATCAGAGCAGCACCAGCAACCTCATCAGACACCTGCAGAATAAGCACCCAGCTGAATACTCACAACTGGAGGAGCATACACAGAAACGACCCCCCAAACGCAAGCTCAACAGCAGCCACATGGACAAATATTCAGGTAGTGTGCAGGATGGCCGTATGTCTGTCCCTTTACCATGACACATGCTAAGATAATCTGAATTTAAAGTAAGAATAATGAAAATTGCCAGTTTCAGAATGCTACAACTTATTACCATGTTATATCCAGGCTGTTTCAGGGACCAAACAGGAGTTTTGGCACCTTATTTGAACTTTCTCATCACATTTTAAAGTGTGTGGTTATCCATGTTGTGTAAACATTTTGTAAAGGTGCCTCAAATGTGTCCAGCTTTTTTCGTGTTAATATTGGCCTTTAATTAGAGGTGTCTTCAACTAAAGATTTTCATAGTCGAATCTGATTCGTCAGATTTTCCCTTTAGTCGACTAATAGTCGAATCAGGGTTTTTTTTCCCTAGAGCACCTTAAACAGGATCCCGTTCTCATTCAGTGCGCATATCGAACTTTGTCAGACAGGCACTGTGCAAAATGTCAAAAATATTTTAAATAAAATATGCCTGCCTGAAAATATAAAAACAATTTGCCACACAACAGCAAAAAAGTTATATGTAAAGGTTCAAGTAACGGGGTTTAAAAAATTTATAAAGTTAAAGTTTATAATTTAAAATGTTTATAGGCCTACTTGCTGAGACACGACGAAACGATACGACCTAAATGACAAACAGCTGAACTGTTTTTTTTCTTCATGTGTTCAGCTCCGCTCATTTGGATTGTGCAACTGCAGGGTGTAATTTATTAATGTGTAGTAAGGAAGAAGCTTATTGTTAATGCGCACACATAATTTAAAAATATTAACAGAAATTAGGGTGATTTTATTTGACAAAAGGCTATATATAACGAAAACAAAGACATTTCATGTAACAACTAATGCTTAGCAGCATCCTTGGGCACCCCCATGCAGTCAGAATGGTACATTCGACTATGAGTTCATAATTGACTAGGGGTCCTCCAATCGAATAGTTGAATCAGTGACTATTGCAAGTCACCCCTACCTTTTAATATTGGCTTTTTTTAAAATTAAAATACATTTTAACTCAGACACCTGAATTTGATTGGTATATTTGTTCTCTCTTGGTGTAAGACATTTATATATGAACAAGTCTTTGTCTTACATATTTTATTTGAATCCTGATATTTAATAGTTTTCATAAAGTTAAAAATGAAAATCTTATGGAATTTGTGATGTTTTTAAAATAGCCTTTGGCTCCATCTGATGTGTGGTATCTTGGTCCAGGTGTCGACTGGAGCGAGAGGCGCAGGTTACTGGAGCGTGAGCGTGAGTTGACGGAGGCACTTCGGCGTGTGCAGCAGGAGGAGGGGCGGAGCTTACAGCAGCAGAGGGACTTCATGCAGCAAATCCGTGAGCTGGAAGCTGAGAGGCGGGCTCTCATGAACCAGAAACGAGAACAGGAGGTCGAACACCACAGACTGAGGCGGGAAAAAGAGGAGCTTGAGAGGACAAAATTGGAGCTTCAGAAGGAACGAGAAGTTTTACAAAAGGAGAGGGAGGAGCTCTCTAAAGCAAAGGAGGGGTTTCCGAGAGAGAGGGAGGACCTAAACAAAGAGACACATGAGCTGGCCTCAGGAGACAGACACTTACAAGGCCAGGTCTCTAGGCTGTACAGTTGTTGACTGAAGACAAAGGTGGTCTATAGCGACAACAAAAAAAGATTTTCTATTTTATGGTAATAAAACCTTAGTGATAGTACTTGATGAAAGATTGAGTAATTTTTGCCTTTTTCATATGGGCACAATATTCCATGTTGAAATATGAAGAAAAGGTTGGGGAAAGGGTATTTAATGTAAAGGAAGCATTCAGCTTGTATCTGACCAGAAGGCTGTCAATAATCTGTATTTTAAAAGTAATTACTCAATACAACTTAACCGCACACCCCTGTAAATGAGGGTTTTTGTTTTTTTTAAGCAAAAAATAGTTTCGGCCACAGAATTAATCAAAATTTTTTTATATAGTGCTTTTTACAACAGTTGTTGTCACAAAGCAGCTTTACAATTATGAGACCAATTCTTTTCTTGCCGCGAAAAATAAACTGAGTCACGATTTTTTCCCCATCCCCCATTGCCCTGCCCACTTCCCCGTACAAGTGCACAAATCGGTTTTGCAACAGGTACAATGAGATATGTGTTGCAAAAGTCGAGGTGGGCAGATTTGAAGTTGTGCTGAGTTTGGGTACATTTCCTGCCAGTGATTTTTTTAAATATTAACACTGAGATTTCTATTCTACAAGTTCTCACATCGAAACTACAAGTGCAACTTTTAGTTTACAAGTTCTCAAATTAAAAATACACGTACAGATTTTGTTTTACAAGTTCTCAGATCAGGTCCTTCACGCTCTCAAGTTTTGCAACAGATTTATCTCCATATTTAGCTAGCTAACTAACCATGTTTACCATGCTAATGTCGGGCTTACTTTAACAAACAAGAAGAAACGGTTTGCTACAAGATATTGTTGGATTTCTCATTAAGACACATGACCAGTAGGCCTTACCTCTATGTGTTTAAACAGACTGGATGGGGAGTTCTTATAAGACCAAATCTTATGGGACTGAGGCAGGCAGTGAAGACACTTGAAAACGAAGGAGTCATTTTTCTTTTCGACTACTTCATAATTTCTCTCAGAAAAAAAGGCCCTGGGTTAAGTGTGGAGTTACAGTGTCTTCCATTTGTATGTGGGGATCTGTTCTCTCTAACCGTTACGCTGCTGCACTGCCGTTGAATTGAACGCCGATTAGTTCGCGTGCTTCACACTTTTGTGTCGTTATTTATTTTTTTATGAACACGTGACTGAAGGATTTCAGGTAATGTAGTGGAGTAAAAAGTAAAAGATTCAACTTGGAAATGTAGTGTAGTTAAAGTAAAAAGTTACAAAAATGGATATACTTGAGTAAAGAAACACAAAAACACTTAAGTACAGTAACGATTTACATTTACTTTGTTACTGTTTACTATTGTGTAACAGACACACATTTTCTGCTGAATGTGTGAAACGGCAATTACAGACAGAAACGGCAATTAAATGATTACATTTTGGAGATTGTGTTCGGTTTCTTTTACACTGAACCAAATAATGATAAATGGTAAGAGGTTCTTTCATGCAGGACACATTAGATTCCGTTTTCGTAGCAAAATGACAGCATACAACACCCAGATGTCATTGCAAATTCTATGGCATTGTGTATTCTGTCCATAGACTGTACATCATATAAATTTGGTGTACATAATATCCTATCCATTAAAGCAACCCCATTAAGATGACCAATGACACTGAACTTTGCTTTATATAGATTTGTCACAGTCAACTCTGGAGCTGTGAGCTTCAATTAATATTCCCTAGGAAGTGTGCCTTGCCATCCAACATATCTTAACCAGTGTAGGAAATTATAATTTTCTTCCACCTGCCACTGTGGATAGTGGAAAGCAACGACTGGCCAGACACGGATTGGGCGGCGTTCGAGGCCCAACTCGATGCCGTCGCCAACTTCGAGAACTGGTCAGATGCGGAGATGGTGGTTCAGCTGTTCCTGGCACTACGGGGACCTGCGGCACTCAAAGCGGCACTCCGGAGCAGGTTCGGGTGGCAAGCAGACGAGTCGACGGCGAAACAGTTCTTGGTGGGGCACCGCTGTCTTCGGGGAGACGGCCTGAGAGTGTTGGCATTGAAGCTGGCGCTGTTGGTTCGCCTGGCCTACCCCCTGTTCCTGCGCGAGGCCCAGCGGCAGTTAGCGCTAGACTTTGTTCTGAGCGCAGTGGAGCCGGCCGAGGTGTGGAGACACGTCCGCCTGTACAGCCCGACCTCCCTCGACGCTGCCGTGGATGAGGCCGTCAGGACGGAGCAAATCTTCACCGGTGACAGGATGTCCCAACAGACCCGCTCACATGACCACCAAGCAAGCAACCGACTGGTCTGCTGGAATTGCGAGGCTCGCGGCCACAAAGCCGGACAGTGCGACAGCTCGGAAAACGAGCATGGAGCTGCCCGGTGAGGGGTGCAGCGACTCTGGTTCTCCCTGGAGCTCTCTGGTGCTCCTCTTTCGTTGTTTTGAGAATCGCCGGACAATGCGACTGGCATATATCATGTATGTTTGGCAATATCTCTGTTACCGCTCTGATCGATACGTGGTCTTCGGTCTCTTTAATTAGGCCTGAATTGATTAATGATTGCTCGGGGGGGCCTGATGCTGTGGAGCGTGTCCAAAGGAATTTAGTCTCAGTGACCGGTTTGAGCTGCTGGGGCGCACTGATGTTTTCTTTGACTTCGGGCAAGGACCTGTGGCGCATCCCTGTGAGGAAGTGTTAGATCACTGCATTCTCAGGAATTACTTCTTAGGGAAGAATGGGGCTGTTATCAATTATAGACAGGGAGTGTTATCGCTAAACGGGTGAAGGGTCAATGTATGCTGTGGGGATGATGCAGCCTCACGTTCGTGCATTACGTCAGCTGGGCCAGTGAGTTGTGACATGCCGTTTCCGTCACTGGGGGAACCGGTCCATGATTTGTGGCTTAGATGTAGCGTGGGCCTGTCTGCGTCGCAGAGCGAGCTACTCCGAGAGCTGCTGAATCGCTATAGGGGACTGTTTGCTGTGAGCGTGCGTGATTGTTCGAGGACGGGGCTTGCGAGTCACGCGATTGACATGGGCGCCGCAAAGCCTGTCCGCCTGAGACCGTATTGCCTCCGTTTAACCAAGCGTGTGGCAGCCGAGTGCCAAATCCGTGAAATGCCGGAGGCCAGCGTAATTGAGCCTTCAAATAGTTCGTGGTCTGCCCCTGTGGTCCTAGCTAGGAAGAAGGACGATTCACGGCGCTTTTGCATCGACTACCAACGTTTAAATGTTGTCACTAAGCTCGACTCTTACCAGATGCCGCGAGTAGACGACACACTCGAGCGGTTAGCTGGCTCGGACTGGTTCAGCTCCCTGAACCTGCGTAGCGGGTACTGGCAGGTCCCATTGACAAGTCGGCGAGGGAGAAGACTGCGTTTTCAATCGGCGCAGGTCTCTGGCACTTAAAGGTCCTCCCCTTTGGGCTCTGCAATGCGCCAGCCACTTTTGAGTGTTTAATGGAACGAGTGTTGTCTGGGGTTCTGAGCAGTAAATGTGTGGTGTATTTGGATGACGTACTGGTCCATGCCACAGGTTTCGAGTCTGCACTGGCCAACCTAGAGTAAGTTCTGGGCTTAGTGAAGAAGGCAAATTTGTCCCTCAACCCGGCTAAATGTAACCTCCTTCAGCGTCACATAAATTTCCTCTGGCATGTGGTCAGCGGAGAGGGCAAAGCCACTGATCCCGGCAAGACGGTCGCTGTCCGGGAATGGCCCACTCCTCGTACGGCGTGACAAGTTTGCAGTTTCCTCGGGCTCGCGTCATACTACCGCCAGTTTGTAAAGGGCTTCGCTGACATTGCTGCCCCCCTTCACCGCCTGACAAGGAGTGGCGGTACGAGATTTAGCTGGCCTGACGACGCAGAGTGTGCTTTCCGTACACTGAAACAGAAACTGTGCAGAGCGCCTGTTCTGGCCTATCCATCCCCCACTGAACGCTTTATTGTTGACACTGATGCGAGCGACAACGGGTTGGGTGCCGTGCTGTCACAGGTCCAAGAGGGCTCCGAGTGTGTGATGGCATACTTCAGCCACCGCCTGGACAAGGCAGAGAGAAACTATTGTGTGACACGGTGCGAGCTATTGGCAGTGGTTGAGGGGCTTTGGCATTTCCGTTCATATGTGTACGGGGTGCCTTTTCTGCTGAGGACAGACCATGCATCACTACGATGGCTGTTGAACTTCCGGGAGCCTGAGGGCCAGCTAGCGAGATGGTTAGCCAGGCTACAAGAGTTTAACTTTGTGGTCGGAGCACAGACCATGCAGAATCCACGGGAATGCTGTCACGCTGTCTCGCCGGCCGTGCGCTTCCCACAATTGCAAGCATTGCCAGTGTGCTGAGGACAAGGAAAGCCAGACTGCTCCCGCCCCTCCTGTGTCACCCTGCATCTCCACTGCGGAGCTGACTGCGGCTCAGAGGGCCGACCCGGAACTGGCATGGGCACTAGATGCTTTGGTGGCGGCCGCCGTACCGGACTGGGATGATGTGGTGCAATGGGGGCCCGTAGCTAAAGCGTTACAGTCCAACTGGGACAGCCTAAGTATCACTAGGGGCGTCCTGCACAGTTTGGGAAGACCCGAGCACTGGGGGCCGCTTAACTCAAACTGTGGTGCTGCAGGGCCTGCGTGACACTGTTCTGCAGGCCGTCCATGGTCTGCCCAGGTCTGGCCACTTTGGCATCACAAAAACTCTTCACGGACTGAGGCAGAGATTCTGGTGGCCGGGCTGCAGGAATGGAGTAGAACTGTCTGTCCATTGTTGTGACACATGCGCTGCCAAGAAGGGACTGGCGAGAGTCTCACGTGCGCCCCTCCACCCCATGTAATCCAGCTGCCCCATGGAGAGGGTGGCAGTGGATGTACTGGGGCCGTTTCCAGTGACTGAGTCAGGCAACCACTACGAGCTCATGGCCATGGACTACTTCACGAAATGGCCTGAGGCGTATGCGGTGCCCGACCAAAGCGCCATTATGACAACAAAGACCCTGCTTAATGAGTTTTTTTTGCTGTTTCAGCATCCCGGAGGTCCTACATAGCGACCGGGGCCGAAACTTTGAGTCGGACGTCATGGCCGAGGTTTGCCGCCTGCTGGGGGGTGCACAGGACTCAAACGACACCTCTTCATCCACAGGGTGACAGCCTGGTCGAGCAGTTCAATCGGACCCTGGCTACTCAACTGGCCATGACTACCCGGGAGAATCAAAACTGACTCTCGTCCTGTTGGCGTGCTGCTCCGCCATGCAGGAGACTACTGGTTTCACCCCCGCCATGCTCATGTTTGGCTGTGAACTGCGGTCACCTGTGGACCTAGCATTTGGTTCTGCTACTTCCCCCGTGGCCGGTCCAGCCAGGCCACAGCACACGCGGAGGTTACTGCGGCGCCTACCGGACTGTGTCACATAAACTGTTCTCTCACTGTGAACTGCCTTGTTAACGTTCTCATGCCGTGTTATGGACTGTTTTTTTTTTATTTTTATATTATTGTCTCCCGAACTGTTGATTGCCTTACTCATGCATACCCTGGTTATGTGCACTGTTCTCTTTTTCCGTTTGGTATACCAAGTCTGTTCTGTGCCAGGTGTTTATTGTGCATTGTGGTGATGCCTGACCGTTTTGATGCCATCTTGACACCGTCACCGTACTACTGTGCTCATGCCAGGAGTCGGTATGTTAATGCCTTGTATGCGACATGCGTCTGTGCGAGTTCTACCGCCCTTGCTGTTTTCCTCCAGGATTGTATTTGCGCTTTACCTGCGCAATGTGTAGGATCTGTCTCATCCTGCTGTAACTGTGTTGACTGTGCCTGGAACGATGTTCATGCAACCTTGTGCTGTTTTGGTTGCCCCTATGATGTGATGCTGCTCATTGTGTGTTTTATACAATGTCCCTGCTCTTTTACGTTACTGGACTGTCCTGTGTGTTGTCGCTGGGACGGCTGACCCCTAGGGGGGGCACCACCGGTGGTTTAACTCAGCCCGTAGTCACGCTGCTGTTTAACAGTGCCTATTACCTCTCCCCCACTCCAGTCAGCCAAACCTGCTCAGTGCACGGCCACAGACTGAGCCTGTAAACACATGAACGAGTTGAACAGTGGCCACGGACTGGGCCAACTGGTGCGGGCTGACGGCATGCAGCGGAGATCAGAAAAAAAAAACCAACTTGTCCCAGAAAATCCGGGCCGGACTATGCAAACATACAGCCGCTGTGTCACTTATTAATACAAGTAGTCCTAAACTGGAAAAGCCTTGTCCATACTAATGGCACATTAATTGTATCTCCCTGTTTGTATCCCACGAGTGACAAGTCAAGAGAGAGATGCCAGTTGCACACTGACACTGCTGAGGGTCTAACTCATCATGTGATCCCTCCACGACACGGTTGACACTACTGAAACGTGAAAAAATAAGTCCGCATTGCCGTAAAGATGGAGCAGTCTACGCCAGGTGGTGGCTCTGAAAAGCTGAGAGAGAGAAAAAGAAAAGCTGCAGAGGTTACTTACTGAGTGAAAAATGTAGGTTTCAGTAGATTTCCAGTTGTTTTTCGCCTGTATTTTGTCATTTTTGTTAAGTTTGTTTATACAGTTATATACAGTGTATATATATATACACACATATATATATATAATATAGTGGGCCAGTCTGTCAGGAACTCCTGGGCCACTTTTTCTCCCCAGTCCGCCCCTGATGACTGCCCATTAATTAATACATAATATAACACATTACATAATGTAATATCAGACACTTTGCAGTTCCATACAAAGTGATGCTTTTTATGAACACTCAACTCCATGAAAATCGAGAAATCGCCGAAATAACTCTGCCGCCAGCCCGAAGGTGGCAGTAAAGAGAAAAATGTAAGTCGTAAAGTGTTCGGAACGAAACCAACTCACAAATGGCGGCACGAAAGCGAAGCGTAGTGTGGTCGTTTTTCCAAGCTGAAGACAACAAGAGAGTATTATGTCTTCTCTGTATGAAGACGGTTTTATATTTCGGTCACACAACGAACATGCTTCGGCATTTACGAGCGAAACACGCGAATGATTTTTCCGCTTTGGACAAGAGGAAAACAACAACGGACAAAACAGGATCTCGGCACAGCAACAATGGCTGTGTAGAAGGTTTGGACTGTTCATAGCGAGTCCCTGTGTGTCTTAGCGTAGCCAGCAACTGTTATACACCATAAGAGCTTCCTCAAAATGCAGTGTTTACGTTAAGGTCTTCACCCCATCTGTTGGTCAGACCCCATAAGTGAGATAATCTCGCTGACTCGTGGCGCTATATCGTGTAAAGATAACGTTCCGATGACTATTTAGCCGAAATTCACTCGAAATCAGTCTTCGCTGTCTACTTCCGGAACGAATCGTTCATTTTTTAATTCGTTATCTAGTATCTACAGAACGAGTCGGTTTATTGGCGCAAATGAATCAAATGTTCTCATTTTGTGCATGGGCGATATAGGATCAGAGAGTCAGCTAGCGAAGCTGCGCTGTTTCCGCACAGATTTTAACGTTAGCCTGCTATATTTGTTATAGATTAGTGGTGTTTACCAGCATCTCTACATTTTTTGCACAAACCCACATCACAACATGCCTGCTTATTCAGTGTTACAGACGGCTTGGTTGAGGTACACTGGGACCCAATATGTGCTAAATGAAGTGGACCATGAGAACTGAGAAGAATTGGTTTCAAACATGAATGCTTATAAACCTCAAATGTCATACTACATGTGGTAGAATGTTTAAGTGGAGAAATATGAAGAAACCGCAGATTTGGAGAATTTCTATCTTTTGTTATTGGAAAGCCATTTTTTGCCAACCCAATCAGAGCAAATATACAGACGTCAGGCTATACCTTTTGTCTAATTACAGAATGATGGATGTAAAGAATACTGATTGGATTAGCCACTTAATAAAAGTCATCTCTGTCTTCCTCTCACAGTTACAGTAGTTATGGATGAGGAACAGGTGGAGGTTCAGTCGGAGGTGGGCGATGCAGAGATGGATGGAGCCATAAGGGGGATCTTATGTGCCACAGCAGGGGAGGGGTCAGGGTCTGGATGTGACAGAGATGGCACGGGAGGGCAGGGCAGCCCTGTGCCTTCACCAGCACCCAGCAATCGCAAGTGGAGCGCTGTGTGGGTGCACTACCAGAAAGTGGAAGAGGAGAAGAAAGCACTGTGTCTCCTCTGCATGGAGAAGATCCAGCATCAAAGCAGCACCGGCAACCTCATCAGACACCTGCAGAATAAGCACCCAGCTGAATACTCACAACTGGAGGAGCATACACAGAAACGACCCTCCAAATGCAAGCCACAAGACCCAGAGTATTGCCCCCCTAGTCTTGCCAAAAGTCGGATTGGGACTTCAAGTCGTAATATCCAGTCACAGCATAACAGCAGCCACATGAACAAACATTCAGGTACAGTCTGCAGGATGGCCGTATGTCTGTCCCTTTACCATCACACTCATTACCATGTTATATCCAGGATGTTTCAGGGACCAAACTGGAGTATTGCCATGTTATTTGAACTCTCATCACATTTTAAAGTGTGTGGTTATCCATGTTGTGTAAACATTTTTAAAGGTGCATCAAATGTGTCCAGTCTTTTCATGTTAATATTGGCTTTTTTGATTCAAATACATTTTAACTAAGACAGCTGAACTTAACTGGTATATTTGTTTTCTCTTGGTGTAAGGCTTATATATAGGAACAAGTCTTTGGCTTGTCTTACATATTTTATTTGAATCCTGATATTTTATATTTTTCATAAAGTTAAAAATTAAACTGATGGAATTGGTGCTGTTTTTAAAATAGCCTTTGGCTCCATCTGATGTGTGGTATCTTGGTCCAGGTGTCGACTGGAGCGAGAGGCGCAGGTTACTGGAGCGTGAGCGTGAGTTGACGGAGGCACTTCGGCGTGTGCAGCAGGAGGAGGGGCGGAGCTTACAGCAGCAGAGGGACTTCATGCAGCAAATCCGTGAGCTGGAAGCTGAGAGGTGGTCTCTGATGAACCAGAAACGTGAACAGGAGGATGAACACCACAGACTGAGGCAGGAAAAAGAAGAGCTTGAGAAGTCAAAATTGGAGCTCCAGAAGGAACGAGAAGCTTTACAGAAGGAGAGGGAGGAGCTCTCTAAAGCAAAGGAGGAATTTTGGAGAGAGAGGGAGTAGCTTTGACTGAAGACAAAGGTGGTCTATAGCGACATAAAAAGATTTTCTATTTTTATGGTAATAAAACTTTAGTGATAGCTGATGAAAGATTTAGTAATTTTGCTTTTTCGTATGGGCACAATATTCCATGTTAAAATATGAGCAAAAGGTTGGGGAAAGGGTATTTAATGTAAAGGAAGTATTCAGCTTGTTTTTGACAAGGAGACTGTCAATAATCTGTATTAAAAAAAAGTTACTACTCAATACAACTCTACCGCACACCCCTGTTAATGAGGGTTTTTAATTGTTTTTTAAGCAAAAAATTGTTTCAGCCACAGAATTAATCCACTTTCCGTGAAGTGTGCATCTAGGATACAACTGTGCTTGTCTACTGATTATTTAAATTTTTATTTGTTAAGTAACTTAACCAGTAATAACTATAAGTATGTTCTGTGGTAGTATTTTGTATCTTCATAATAGGAACCTTTATTCGTAGGTGAATGTGTAGTAACATCACATTATCAACGCATTTATGTAGCTGAAAGCTCCAAATACTATGAACTATGTTAAAACAAATAACTAGTTTAGCTAGCTACATGTCAAGTGCGTTACTTAGGCAGTTTTTTTTTTTTCGTGTAATAGCAGCAGCCTACTTAGCTAGCTAGCTAGCTAACTAAATTTGTACACACTGCTAATGTCGGACTTGTGTTACTAAACATAAAGAAACGGTTTGCTACAAGATATTAGATGTTAGGTTTCTCATTAAGATACATGACCAGTAGGCCTATGAAAATAGCTTACCTCCAGCTTACCACTGGATGGGGAATTCTTACAAGATCAAATCTTACGGGACTGAGGCAGGCAGAGAAGACACTTGAAAACGAAGGAGTCATTTTTCTTTTCGACTGCTTCATAATTTCTCTCAGAAAAAGGCCCTGGGTTTAGTGTGGAGTTACAGTTTCGTCCGTTTGTATGTGAGGATCTGTTCTCTCTGACCGTTACGCTGCTATCGAACGCTGATTGGTGCGCGTGCCTTCGCGCTTCTTTTTCGCTTATTTTTCGTTACTTTTGTTTAATAAACACGTGCCTATAGGCGCAATAGATTTTACGTGATGCAGTGGAGCAAAAAGTAAAATATTTTACTTTGGAAAAGTAGTGGAGTTAAAGTAAAAAAAAAATTGAAATATTTGAGTCAAGAAACAAAAAACTACTTAAGTACAGTAACGAGTTACATTTATTTCGTTACTGTCCACCACTGTATAACATACACTATATTTTCTGCCCGGACAGAGTGACACGGCAATTAAATTATTACATGTTATAAATTATTACATGGAGATCGTGTTCGATTTATTTTGCATTGAACCAAATATTCAAAAACATAATTCTTTCATGAAGGACGCTACGTCAGATTGAGTTTTCGTAGCAAAATAACAGCATACGACACCCAGATATGATTGCAAAGTCTATGGCATTGAGTGTTCTGTGCATATATCATATCATCAACCCCGTTAAGATGACCGCTGAGGAATTTAACATCCTCGTGAAAACGATTACTGCAAGGTGTTTCTCTCCAAATTGTAACATTTAGATAGCTTGATCTACATGTACTTAAAAATATGCGCTATTGGTTCGAGGGTCGCCATGGACTTTAAACGTCCATTTGTCTAGAGGGAATATTTTTCTTTTGATTACACATTCTTTTCTGTGGGACACCTGCTCGTTTCGAGACGCAAACGTTTAACAAACGCGCGTAAACTGGGCCTTAACGGCCGCCGTTGTGCCATCACGTGATCCGTCTCGGGTTTTTCTGCGTAGAAGCTAACAAGGTGTCCAGATAGCTAGCTGTCAAAAGTGCTTTAATACTACAATTTAATTGTTTTACTTGTTTCTCCTCCGCACTTAAGGTTCCCTATTAATCAATTTGTACCAAGCCAGAACAGACGAATAAGTCAGGTAACTATGAAATTAAATTCTAGCTAATCTAGGTAACTAGCAAACTTACTTCCTAACTAACGTCAGCCCCCTTGTTGTGTCTGTCCAAGGTTCTGCGAGAAGAATCGAGGGGATCAAATCCAACATGTTGCTGCGTTACTGCCCGCAGTGCGGCTCAAAGTTGCAGACTGGGTTCAAGTTTTGTCCCTCTTGCGGGGAGAAGCTCCCCTGTCCGATGGTCGACCACCCTACCCATTCAGCAAATACTGAGATGGTAAATGTGTCTCAGTCTGTGCCCTCTGCCGGTTCTGACAGTCCCCGACCCGGTCCAGCGCACCCAGCCGTGAACCAGACGGAAGGTAAAGCTGGAGACCAAGAAACCGAGCTCTAAACGTATACACACATCAGCTTGTTCATTAGAACATGCTTATATTACTTCTCAAAACAACACATCGACGTTAAAACCTTTCTCGACATCGCCCTTAACACCTTCACCCCAAAACTGTAGTATATCATGTTGAATATGTAGGTTCTCTACGTTATCTTTATTTAAAAATAAAAAATTCGGTTCGATCGTGCGTGTATTGTCACACCCCTTTTATACATCTTGCTTAGGCAGTTCAACTGGAAAGTACACTATGCTGCTACTATTTTTAAATCTGAAGAAAAAAAATCAAGGTTTGCAACATATAATCAGGTTTGTTAATTAAATTTTCATTCTTTCTTGCCAATTAATTTAGGAGCTGTAAAACCCACTGCCTGCTTGACGCTAACTTGTTCACCCATTCAAACCACACACCAAAGATCCAACAGGATTACCAGCAGCCCGGGGCCAGCAACTGTCCAACTGCCTCAGACACCCCCGCATGCAGGTGAGCTGGGAGGTGGCACTTAACCAATTTATTTCATAAACAGCTACAAAAAAGCTCAACGATATGATCCTGCTTCAGACAAGAAGACTCTGAAATCACCACGGAAGCGGAAACCAGCTCCTGATAATCTAGAGGCCAAAGTTCCCTCTCCACAGTCTCCACAGGAGTCTCAGACTGCTCATTCTACAGTGTCACTGACTCCTCCTTCAGGTCAGCAGTTCAACAAATATATGAATGCATAATACGTTCGTGTATTATGCATAAGTTTGTGATGCTTTGAAGATGTGCTGCCCTGTCTTGAGTGGTGTGTAAATGTTTGTTGTCTGTGTTCTCAGGCAAAGGCAAAGGGAAGCGAACCAAGAGGACACCTACTGTGGTGCCTGTGCAGGAAGGGGCGGAGTTTTGTGACCAGTCGGGCAAAAAATGGCAGCTGGTGAAACTGTTGCGTCAGACAGAGGTGGAGTTGACATATCAAGGTAAAATAATCACCTGAACCCCACCATATTCATATATTAAGTATAGTGTGTGTGTGTGTGTGTGTGTGTATGTGTGTGATATATATATATATAATACACTATATTGCCAAAAGCATTCGCTCACCTTCTTTGACTCGCATATGAACTTAAGTGACATCTTATTCCTAATACATAGGGTTCAAATATTGGTCCACTCTTTGCAGCTAGGACAGCTTTAACTCTTCTGCAAAGGCTGTCCACAATGTTTAGGAGTGTTTTTATGGGGCTTTTTGACCATTCTTCCAGAAGCACATTTGTGAGGTCACATACTGATGATGGACAAGAAGTCCTGGCTCTCAGTTTCCGCTCTAATTCATCCCAAAGGTGTTCTATCGGGTTGATAGAACCAGTCAACTTCATCCACACCAGACTCTGCCATCCATGTCTTTATGGACCTTGCTTTGTGCACTGGTGCACAGTCATGTTGGAAGAGGAAGGGGCCAACTCCAAACTGTTCCCACAAAGTTGGGAGAATGGAATTGTACAAAATGTCTTGGTATGCTGAAGCATTCAGAGTTCCTTTCAGTGGAACTAAGGGACCAAGCCCACCTCCTGAAAAACAACTCCACACCACAATCCCCCCTCCACCAAACTTTACACTTGGCAGTCAGACAAGTACCGTTCTCCTGGCAACCACCAAACCCAGACTGGTCCATCAGACTGCCAGATGGAGAAGAGTGATTCATCACTCCAGAGAATGCGTCTCCACTGCTCTAGAGTCCAGTGGTGGCGTGCTTTACACCACTGCATCTGACGCTTTGCATTTGGTGATGTATGGCTTGGATGCAGCTGCTCGACCATGGCAACCCATTCCATGAAGCTCTCTGCGTACTGTTCTTGAGCTAATCTGAAGGCCACATTAAGTTTGGATGTCTCCAGTGATTGATTCTGCAGAAAGTAGGCGACCTATTTGCACTATGCACTTCAGCATCCGCTGACCCCGCTCCGTCAGTTTACGTGGCCTACCACTTTGTGGCTGAGTTGCTGTAATTCCCAAACACTTCCATTTTCAATTGACTTGACTGTGAAACATTTAGGAGTGAAGAAATCTCACTACTGGATTTGTTGCACAGGTGGCATCCTATCACAGTTCCACGCTGGAATTCACTGAGCTCCTGAGAGCGACCTATTCTTTCACAAATGTACAGTCTACGTGCCTAGGTGCTTAGTTTTATACATGGTAGAGATGGGAACACCTGATTCCGATAATTTGCATGGGTGAGCGAATACTTTTGGCAATATTGTGTTTGTGTGTGTAGAGGGAGAGAGAGATTTATCTAAATCTAAATTTGTGATCTTTTGTTTAGTGCAGCATAAAAGCGGAAGAACAACTACAGAAGACGGCGCACACATTTTGAGAATGGTGAGAATGGCCCCCGTCATGTGACCATGTTCAGTATGGAATGAGTTCTGTGTTGTGGTATCTGAGGAGGGAAGTGTGCTTGTGCTTCTTCTGTAGGGTGCTAAAGAAGGACACATGTTTGTTGAACAGAACTTCCTCCAAAGAGCTGCCAAACCCACTGCAGGTCTGTCAGCAGACATGATTTTGTGAACTTTTCAGAAAATTAATTAGAACTTTTCGCTGATCGGGGTGTGTGTGTGTGTGTGTGTGTGTGTTTGTTTTTTCTCTTCAGTGGAGAAGTGGATGAAAAATCACAGTATGGACTTCCTTGGAATTCCATCCTGTGTGGGCTTTGGGATTTATGAAGCATACAGGTGTGTGTTAAATGAGTATGTGTGTTGTAAATCCTTTCATATGTGCATGTAAATCCTTTCATTAATCAGTGACATGTTTGCATGCTTTTTCATCCTTTAGATTTTTAATATTTCCTGATATGGGCCAACCTCTGCAGGCAGTTGTGGACAGAGAAGAGTCTCTATCTGAAAGAACTGTTCTACAGTTATCAATACAACTAGTGAGTGTTAGGAGTTTTGTCACCAGAGTGGATTTATCACAGTGTTTCTGTATGCATGTCTGTCTGCACGGTTTGGCGGTGTGATCCTGTATTCATCTGCGTTTCAGTTGGATGCTCTGGAGTTCATCCATGAGAATGAATATGCCCATGCAGACATCCACGCTGGCAGCATCTACGTCACCACTACAGCACACAGGACGAAGGTTAACATGCTCCTGTGCTCTTAGATCACTGCTACTACAGTTGTCCTTCCACTCCAGGGAAGGAGGCTTCCTTGTCGTTTCTTATCAGTACGTGTGTGTGCGCTTTCAGGTGTTCTTGTCGGGCTTTGGCCATGCATTCAGGTTCTGTCCAGGAGGGCAACATGTGGAGTATCGGGAGAACAGCCGGAACCCCCACCAGGGAAACCTCAACTTCATCAGTGTTGATTCACACAAAGGCGCTGGTGAGTGCAGCCGCCACAGGCCTGGTTGTGTCGTGTGTCCGAGCGTCCCACTCACAGCCAGGGCTGTGTGTGTGTGTGTGTGTGTGTGTGTGTGTGTGTGTGTGTGTGTGTGTGTGCACTCGCAGGACCTTCCCGCCGGAGCGATCTGCAATCTCTGGGCTACTGTATGCTGTCATGGGTGACGGGCACTCTACCCTGGAGTGACATCACTCAGACAAGCTCGGCCATCTGTTCTGAGAAGGAGAGGTATACACGCGCACACACATATACACACACACACACTTTTCCAGACACTTTTTCAGGCCTGTAGGAAGTCTTATCATACATATGGTAAACCTTGCATAGATGACGATGTTACAGAATCCTTAGGATTCTGACATTAGTGTAATGCTTGTGTAAGGTCTGAATATTCTTATGCCCTTGTGACTAAGTAGCTGTCTTCCTAATACAGGTACATGTCTGACATATCTGGGCTGATGAACTACTGTTTTAAAAAGAGAAAAGTTTCAGGTGGGTTTGATGTGAATTGCTGTATATATTGCCAGTATCATTGTCAGATGTACATTACATGGCTGTGTTTGAGCACGTAACACGTGTAGGAGAACCTCTGTAATTGAGTCGTGGGATGAATGTGTCCCTAGGAGCTCTACAGAGTTTCTTGTCTCAGGCAGTGGGCTTGTACTACACTGAGAAGCCAGATTACTCACTGTTCAAAGCCGGTCTTAACGAATCATTACAAAAGATGGGTGGAGCTTTGGGTGAGCCCCTTTTTTACAGGTAATGTGAACACTGCATGACAGTCTACACCCATCTCCACCCTACACCCATAAAGCCATGTTTTCTATTACCTTTGGTGCAGTTACCTCTTGTTACAGCTGTTTCTGTGTTTGTTTTCCAACAGATAAAAAAAAACCATGGAACGGCACAAAAGTTTGCAAAGTTGGTAATGTGAGCAAGACAGTGGCTATAGTTCCAATGTTTTTAGACAGGTCCTGGTGTCTTTTTTTGGTGTTTTTAGACTTTATCCTGGTATTTAATAACATTTTAATAATTGTGTTTGTGAATTTAAAGACAATGCTGGGATTTTTTTTTTTTTTTGAGTTTTTAGCACACTAGTCCAGGAAATTGAACATGTTATATGACTCTATTCATCATTGTTATTATTTTCAGTTGTAATAAATAAATAATAAAATAAACACAAATCCCAACAAATAATCGAATGATCGTTTTTTTTTTTTCTATGTGTAGTAAACAAAAGAAAAAGCAGAGAGGAAATTTTGGAATAGAAGTTTTAATGTTGCCTTTACAGTATGTTTGCAATGAACTGTACTATTGATAATTAATATGGATAATTATCTTGATAATAGGGTCTGGTATAGAATTTTACTGGTATGGAACAGATGTTGAAGCTATAGTTAGAGGCTGCCAAGAAAACACTATTTAACTAGTCAAATAATGGTTCACAGGTAATTAGGTAGTTATGGTTAGTGGACGTTCTCATTTTAAAACTTATGTGAGCAATACAAGCGGACAGTTGCTTTCTAGCATTTATATATTAAAGTATACATTGGATGTCGAAATGGCCAACGGTGCATGATGGGATGTTCGCGTACTGGAATATTTTTGCGGAAGTAGTTATTATTATATTATTTTTGGTTACATACTGCATACTGATTCGGGCCCCAAGCAACACGCGAGTAGTATGTAGTAGGCTGTGTCGAACAGGACCGACCCCGCGAGCCCAAATGGAACTGAATCGCGTCAGTCGCGTTCCAGAACGGAACGGAAATAAGAGCGTACCGCTCAAACGAGCGCGGGTTTTACCTACTACTTTTTAAGTAACAATATAAAACGGATATTACAATTAAATAATCACACTTAATATTCTTCATACTACATCCACTTAGTTTCTGTGTGTAGTTATAGCGGGCACGTTTGGCAGTATCGGATTTTAGCCCGCGAGCCACGGTCGGTTAACGTGATGCGTCGGTACAGACGAACCGAGCCCGAAGTGGAACCGTGGATAGAGCAGCTCGTTCAAAACTACGGCACGGGTCACCGCGAGGTCAGCCTGAGGGCGCATGTGGTCGGGGTGAGTGTGCTGCTACTGTGTGTGTGTTTTTATCTTTGTAAAATGTTATATAGTTTGAAGAACTGTTCCTGAAATGACCCCCGAGTGCAGGTGAGCACCCTGACGGAGTCGCAGCGCACAGACGAGCCCGACGCCTGCATGTTGTTTCTGTCCGACGGCCTTGTTTACATCCCTGCCGTGCTCAGCACCGCCGCCTGGGAACGCATGCAGGAGTGAGTACAGGCACCTGTTAACTACGTGTTATGACACCACTGCTTAAACACCTGAGTCCACACTCTCATTTTTGGGACATCATCCCCCATGTTTCATCAAACAACCGCAAACCAGTATATCCAGTCCTCATTTACAGCTGTAACTGGTTTGTTTCGGTGGTTTATGTAAACAGAAAAACGCACTGATGGTCATTCAGTCAGAAACCACCAGAGGTGTCAATTCCAGGTTCAGAAAGTAAAAGTCCTCACCAGGATTTTGCTCAGGCTTCCTGGATTGTGTTGATTCCACTAATTTTACCTGGATTGCACTAATTAGAAAATCTAGCAAACTTGAGCAAAGTCCTGGTGAGGACTTTTACTTTCTGAACCTGCATTATACACCTCTGGAAACCAGAGACGGGAGTAATGTAATGCTTGTCAATCTTCTGGGTTTTGTGTCAGGTTGGAAGAGAGAGAAACGTTTTCAGGGCTGGACAACACCACCGTGTCTGTGCGAAAATTTCAGCTGAACTTTCACATGGACGCTCAGTTGGTACGACAGAAAGAGCTAATTCTGCGTTCAATGTCAGTCATGCCAATGTTAACCTCATATATTACTGTTACTATTTCAAAAGGTAAAATAAGACACTGCCAGTGAACTTCTAATTTATTTGTTTGGGCTTTAGATGTTTATTTTAATGTACGAACGTCTGTTTCAGACATCTTGTCAGTTTTACCTAAGTGTGAGTGAAGTCATCACCGTGGGCAGAGTCACCAGACACTACCACCCACCCAGCTGGCAAGACGACCCTACACAGCACACATATGAACGCGTTTTCACGAACCCTTTCACCTCGTTGCTGTTTCACTTAATTAGTTAACTATGTGTGCTTGCCTCTTTCAGCACAACACTCCACTCGGTTAAACAGCAAATCTTACAAACATGGCGGTAGGTCGGTGTGTGTTTTTATGTGCAACATATGCTGTGAAGATTCTACATGCGATTTTGAGCTAGTAATGTGAGAGGATGCCTGTATGTTACATTTCATTTTCACCTTAGATCTCTAAGGAAACAGTGTTCATTCAGCTCACAGACAGGTTGGTATGACACGTCTCACACAAACACACACACACACACACACACACACACACAACAATTCGGATATTACTTATATAGATGAGCATATATGCACTTTCCTGTGGTCATCTAAAACTTTTTGTTGCTTTTCCAGGATTGCCTCTTTCCTGTCTTATGGGGGCTTGGCACAGCGATATCATCGTGGATTTGTTGAATGATGCAATAAATGGAATAACCTCGCCCATCGTGTGTCACTCAGGTGTGGCCACACCTACTACCTGGCACAGAGAGAGACTTCGCTGCAAGGTAAAAGCGTATCCAAGGCTACCAGGTGGCACCAGCTGTCAGCAGACTATCCAAACGTGTGGGGTTTTTTTTTTTGTTTTGTTTTTTTCCAGGGTGAGGAGTATTTCAGCACGCCTGTGTCTCATCTCCTAATCCCCGAGGAGCAGAGGGAGCTGTTGACAGCTGATCCTGGTACTGTCTACCATCTAATTAATTGCACCTTATCTTTAAGTCCTTGGGGAATTCCACTAGACATGCATGTGAGACTCGTGGTGCGTGTGTTTTTCCCTTAAATGTTCCTGCACCCAGATGAATCTGGTGGGAGTGAAACTCCAAGTGGCTTGCTGCCTGCCCATGCAGATGCAATGACATACCAGCCAATCACCGTTCAGGAGCACGAGAGACACTCCTCTACCGTGGCATTTGATAGGCCGACAGATGGGGACCGTTCCTCCCTGGACCACATGAGACCAGGTAGAACCCAGCAGTGGGTGGAAATGCTGAGTGTCTGTCCCTCCAGGGATCTTATTGTGGTGTTATTGTATTTTGCCCCTGCCTCTCAGAGGGGTGCTGTGGTGGAGGTGGAGCAGGAGGAGACCGAGCGAACCCCTGGGACATGTTCAGCCCTGCCCCTGCCGTTTTCTCAACCCCATCCTCCTCTTCAGAAAGTAGTTTCCTCTTTACTCTCCTCATTCTAAACACCTAATCCGCGCAATCGTATAAATTATACATCACCACGGAGACTGTGTACATTTTGTCTGTGTGTATGCACCATGTGTCTGTAGGAGATAATTTAAAACAGTCCTAAAATGTTTTAAACACACTAACCCAACTATTAAAGTCTCTCTTTGCTTTGGTAATGACAGATCTAAATCTTACAGTTCAGTATCACACTCTCCTGCTACCTCACTTGTTAAAAATTGTTGCTTTAAACTGCCCATCTAATGAATATCCTTCTTTTGTTTTGAGCACCAGTCTTTCATTAAAATTCATCCGTTTACAGGGCTGTAAAATGAATAATAAGTGATTTTGTTTTCATTTAGCCAGCTTGTCCTTGGTGAATGACAGGACCACCACAGACACACATCTGGAGAATGAAGTCCAGCACGTGTTGCGTCCACCACCATGCACCCCTCATGTGTCCCCACCCACGAAAACGGGCCAGGTAGGTGGACACAAGCACTGCAATCTTGCATTACCTTGAGAAAATTGTTACTATGTCGGAATTTATGCTGAGACTACAAGCTACGCTGCACAGTGTCTGCTGCACCTGTCTCCCTGCAGGTGCATTCAGATGGCAGTAGTTTCTCGTACTCGTATGAACCCAGTCCAGACGTCATCTCGGCTCTTTCCCAGTTCACGTGAGTCAGATCAATTGTCTTTGCTTGCCATTTTACAAGAAACACATATTAGCCTTTTCTGTTTGACTCATCATTTCACTGAATGGAAATGACAAGGAAAGCATGTAGTTGTAGGTGAATTTAGAGACAGACAGAGTAAATCACTGGAAGAGTCCTGGAAATGTTCACATGTTGGTGTTTATTTATTGTGATTTGAACAAATGAGTTTCCATGAATTCTTTGAGTTGTGTAAATTGGTTGAGTGATTGACAGTAGGACTTGGGTGTGTGTGTGTGTGTGTGTGTGTGTGTGTGTGTGTAGGGTCCCTGAGCACCTAGTGCAGTGGGCGGTGTCTCTCCTCCAGGCCCCTGGGCGTGTGCATGTAGATTGTAGCAGCAGAGCAGAAAACACAGAGGCAGCCTCGCTGACACACACAGCTGAAGATTGAAACTCCACCACTGCCACAAAATGCATTGTGTACATTTCTGTAATTTATATTATATACTAATTGTTCTGTAATTCTTATAATAATTTTTTTTTGCTTAATAAAATTGGCTTTAAGTTCCTCTGACTCATATCAATGTGTCACATCATTACATTTCTTTAATGTATAAGGGGTCATCACCACAGGGTTCATTTTAGCTCTGTTTATGATTACAGTAAGAACTGAGCCTTGTTAACACATCAGAGACACAGTGTATGTAAGTGGGAGTATAAGCTATAGCTGAGATGATGGTGACTGGAAGACAGGTTTTTGCAAGGCTGCATGACGATACATTCAATTAAACCTGGTTTTGTTAAATGTTCTTTAATGTGCCATAATTGTAAGATGTAGTACTGGAGGGCAATTAAAATCCAGAGACAATGTTCCTATCGCCCACATCACCTCCATCACACCCCAGAAACTGGAACATCCACTTAGCGTCTTTATTTAGCACTTTACTAGGTAGCCTTATCTTACACATCCACTGCACATTACAGTCCATCTATTTATTACAACATGTATTATTATTAGTAGTCGTAATACCACAACCTCAGCATCCCCTAACAGTCCTCAGACAGTGAAAATCAATCAATCAATCAATCAATCAAAGTTTATTTGTATAGCGCTTTTCACAACACATGTTGTCACAAAGCGCTTTACAGGATTTAAAAGGTTAACAATACTACGGGTCCAGAACCCTAATGAGCAAGCCAAAGGCGACAGTGGCGAGGAAAAACTCCCTATGATGGTGGGGATTAGGAAGAAACCTCGGGAGAACCAAGACTCAAAAGGGAACCCATCCTCCATTGGGCGGCCCGTTAACACACAAATTACACAAAATACAGACAAATACACAAGTCACACACAAATCACACAATCAGACTAAGTAAAGGTAAAAATGAAAGTTCTGGGTTATGATATTGTCACTAAATGTCTGTTGATGAACGCCAGGCTTTCATTCCATGTCGGAGCAGCGATGCTGGTATTGTAGGCTCCGACTGCAATGTTAAGCCTGGTTTATACTTTCGCGAGTGACTGTAGCGCGCGGCTCCGCCCACCTCGCGCGACCCTGCGCGAGCGGTGTAGGCGTTTATACTTTCGCGAACGTCGCGAGCGTCGCTGCAGTGTTCTCCGAAACGATAGGTGGCGATAGGTGGCAGTGGAGAATAAAAAACCCCTGCAAAACCGGTGAAAGAACATTTTACCTGACCAGAGACCGTATATATACACCAGGCATCAAACATAAATATGGCTTTGCAATGTTGTCCGAAACTATATGTGGTAGTATAAAGAAACACCCCTCAAAAAAAAGGGAATGAACATTTACCTGACGCATTTTAATGTTGCTTTGTGTTTCAGGTTTGAAAAGTGCTGGAATTTAGGCTAAAGTACATTAAAATGTTGAAATTACGTTAACAAATACGAGCCTCTTGTAATTCCAGGACGAAACATGAGAGAACGTGAAGACGTTAAGATTGGGCGTTTTGAAAATAAACAACCATTAAATAATGTGATAAAAAGCGAATTATTTCGAGTATATATATTAATATTTAACTTAATTATGTTTATCGTGCTGGAAAATATTTAAATGGGCCTTGAAAGTGCCGTACAAGTGCTTTAATTCCACCTTGTATAGGTGTATGAACTCTGCAAACATGACTTTGTTGATCGCGCTGAAGCGCGGCGCGCGCGCGAAGTTACAAAATTCGGGAGGTGCACGACCTCGCGCCGCGACAGCGCGCGATGCCCTCGCGCACGGGCGGAGCCTCCGCGATTACGTCATTTTCGCCGCGCGGACCCTCGCGACGCTCGCGGCGCGTCGAGTATAAACCAGGCTTTACTCTCCAGGTGAACCTCGGAGAAAAGATACGAGATGTAGTAAATATGTAACAGATTAATCAAAGGCCAAACTAAACAGATGAGTCCAGGGCCGGAGTGGGACACTTTTTCAGCCCGGGAGTTTTATGACCAAATCCGGCCCAAAATTATTTTTCCCTCCCAATCGGCCCAAACTAGAGATTGACATGAACCGGCCCATCGGGAATCCTCCCGAATCTCCCGATTAGCCACTCCGGCTTTGGATGAGTCTTTAATCGAGTTTTAAACATTGAGACTGTGTCTGAGTCCCGAATAGAGGCAGGAAGATTATTCCACAATTGTGGAGCTTTAAAAGAAAAGGCTCTTCCACCTGCTGTGATCAACTGCACTATGTTAGTAAACTACAACAATAATACAACATTATTAAAAATGTCAAAGATGTGAAGCTTCCAGCCTCGCACCATCTCCCACCTCCTGGAGCTGTTGTTACCACGAATGTTTGGTATAAACCGCAGATTGTACGCGCAGTGTGTGTACTGTATGATACACGTGATGAATGCGGAAAGTTTTGAGGTTTGTGTTTTGATGACGTCAAACGCGCGCGACGCACACACGTGAGCCTCGGTGGCCGGTAGCGATGTCCGCCAAACGGCGCTCGAGCGGAACACGCACGGGGAAAAGTACCAAGAAAGAGAGACGGGACCGGTCCACCGCGATCAACCCCGACCTGGAGGACGCCGCCCTTCGCAGCGCGCTGGCGGACGCGTGGAGGAGGAGGGAGAGATATTCACACGGTCGGTGTGTCGGGGACCCACGTGCTCCCGTTACCGCGTCTGCACACGTTAAACGCGAATAATCGATACGACGAACCGCCGCTGATGGCAGTTTGAGTGAGACGTGAGTGTGAGGTGAACTGTGGCTTTTCTTTATTCATACAGGCAGTCTGCAGCTGGACTGCGAGCCGTTTCCACATTGTAAAATCAGTCACTTTATTCACGATGAGAGTTCGGCGCGGGGTCTGCAAAACGAGCTCCTGCAGCTTCACTTCAACAGCAAATCTAACGACCTGTACAAGTTCCAGCAGGTACCGAACTAACCGCCCACTACAGGTTCTGGTGGTGCCGTGAACTTGTCTTAACGATAAACAACCTGTTTTGTTTACAGTCTGACGATCTGAAGATTATAAAAGAGCCACACATTTCTGAGATAAGGTGTGTTTCAGTGCTAATCATGTCGTGAATACACTATCACTCTTTTACAATTTTTAAAACCAATTTCACTCTGTGTGTGTGTGTGTGTGTGTGTGTGCGCGCACACCCCTCATGTCCTAGGTCCGTCATTTTTGGACAGTTTCGCGCATGGCTGTCTGAGGTCATAGGAGTGGATTTAGAACCAACCGTTGACATTTCCTGTGCTAAGTATGAGCACACAGGTAACTCTGAGCCCCTGGGGAGGCAGATCGGTGTGCTGGTTGATGTGGAGTTGGCTGTAGGTGTCGTCTCCTAGCACCCATCTCCTAGCACCCGTCTCCTCTTCCTCCAGATGTGTTGCTGTGTCACGATGATGAGCTGGAAGGCCGGAGGGTTGCGTTCATCCTTTACCTCGTTCCCGCCTGGGAGATGTGTGATGGAGGGACTTTGGACCTGTACAGCACTGACGGTGTGTGCCGGTGGACCATGTCTTTGGGAATAAATAAGACCGACAACCGTGCTATCTCTAAAATACCACATGGGTGCTTTCATTGGCCACAGTGACGGCTTGGTGCTGAGTTTATATGCAGTAGTTGCCCTTTAACAGTGGCGCAGCTAGACTTTTTCAAGGGGTGGCCTCAGGGTGAGCAAGGCTTTATCAGAGGGCTCCATATACAAATGAACGAAAGGAAACACGTATTTTCTCTTAAAATGACCATTTCCAGTGGGGTGGCAAGGGCTCTATTGGGGTGGCCCACCTTTGGCTCCGCCACTGCCCTTTAAGGCCATGAAATACCGTTTTAACAATTTGTTACTGGCTTAGCAGTGTTCTTAACAACAAACAGGAATATTTTAACTCTTTATTTAGCTAAATGCACTTTTTATATTGTTTTCACTAAAAATAAATTTTTATGTAACAATTTATGTTATGCTACAATTATGCTGTATAATTTCACATATTGGACCTTCCTAAAGATAAAACATAAAAATATTACGTGTGATTAGGATGTCCTGACAGTTAGTGGTGGCTTTACAATTCTTAAGGTGTTTGTTTGTATTGTTTTCCAAATGGCCTCATCTGTTAAATGCTGCAAATGTCAACATTATATTTTGCTTAGAGCATCAGCAACCTGTGGGTGTCATGAAGTCTCTCCTGCCCTGCTGGAACACCCTGATGTTTTTTGAAGTGTCTCCTGTCTCCTTCCATCAGGTATCACATCTAACCATTTAAAACACACATGATGATTTTCTGTTTGTGTTAAAAAAAAAAAGATTTATGCAGGCTGCAAACTCGGTGAACTGTAACCCTGTGTGTGACGTATAGGTTTGCCTCTGTGGTTCTTAATTAATTCAGCAGAATGCTCCGTTTCCCTCAGGTGTCCGAGGTGATCGCTGAAGGGAAGTGCCGGTTGTCCATGAGTGGCTGGTTTCATGGCCCCTCCCTGCCGAGGCCGGCCCGCTACATAGAGCCCGCGCTCGCCTGTCACACACACATCCCCAGAGATGTAAGTCCAGTGTGCTGTGTGCTCACAGTGCAGTGTGCTGTACGATGTTGTCAGCAGCGTGTGCTATACGGCTCTTCCTGTGTGTAGGAGGCTGTGCTGTCTGAGTGGGTGAACGAGACGTACCTGCAGCCGCTCTATCAGGCTCAAGTGTGCTATACGGCTCTTCCTGTGTGTAGGAGGCTGTGCTGTCTGAGTGGGTGAACGAGACGTACCTGCAGCCGCTCTATCAGGCTCAAGTGTGCTATACGGCTCTTCCTGTGTGTAGGAGGCTGTGCTGTCTGAGTGGGTGAACGAGACGTACCTGCAGCCGCTCTATCAGGCTCAAGTGTGCTATATGGCTCTTCCTGTGTGTAGGAGGCTGTGCTGTCTGAGTGGGTGAACGAGACGTACCTGCAGCCGCTCTATCAGGCTCAAGTGTGCTATACGGCTCTTCCTGTGTGTAGGAGGCTGTGCTGTCTGAGTGGGTGAACGAGACGTACCTGCAGCCGCTCTATCAGGCTCAAGTGTGCTATACGGCTCTTCCTGTGTGTAGGAGGCTGTGCTGTCTGAGTGGGTGAACGAGACGTACCTGCAGCCGCTCTATCAGGCTCAAGTCCAGCAGGAGTTTGAAAGCAGTTCAGAAATTCGATTACCAAACTTCCTACAGGTGAGTCTGTGTCTCACACACACACACACACACACACTAGTATCATTGTACACCAATGATGGCCGGATAACAGCTCTGTAACACACGAAGGATGGACAGCAGGGCCGGCGCCACGAGGGGGCGAATGGGGGCGTTGCCCCCTCAGGCGAGGTGTCCCGCCCCCTCAATGTAAAAAATAAGAACCATTTATTTTACAAAAATCGCTACATGGTGCCCCCTCGGCCGCTCGACAATCGTTACACGCACACACACCCCCCCCCCCCCCCCGAAATTTTCTGACGCCCCCTCACTGTATATGTTCTGGCGCCGGCCCTGATGGACAGACATGTGTGAAACACATCTGCTCTTTTCTACCGTCACACCAAAGGAGCAAATTTCCTTTTCCATTTCACTTCTTACTGACCAGGCTGCTGAGAGCTTATAGATCATGTATGAGGAGCCAATTTACTGTGTGTATTTCAATCACATGTACATATGTAGCTAGAGTAACACCTAAATAATTAAAGATTTATATTTAATATAGAAGATGAACTATGCACCTTGTAGACTCATTTTCCCCTTTAGTGCAAAGACAACATTAGAACAGTTATACAAAGAACCACTGGGCCATCTAGAGCATAGGTGTCAAACTCTGGCCTGCAGTGTAATTATATTTGGCCCGTGAGTCAATACTAAATGACTAATAGAGCTGGCCCACTGGTATTTTACAGCGCATATATCGCCAACACTACAAATCCCAGAATGCTCTGCTGATGTTTTTCCATGTCAATCAGGACAGGACCTGTAAACACCCCTTGCTCTGTTGACAGTAGTCATAGCAACAACCTCTTGCTACTACTGGCACTGTGATACCCCTCACAAACATGGTGAAAGAAAAGACAGAAAACAGGAGCTTTGTGAACGGAGGAAGCAGAACACTTGTTTACATATCTAAAAGGCCATAAATAACATAAAACAGAGGCACTAAAAAAATCTGCTTATTACATTCTCCTTCCTCACCTAAATAGGAAGAGAAATTTAAGCAAGTGAGTGATGCTCTGCGATTGGCTGAAATCCAGTGGGAGAGAAGAGGCCCGCCCAATAAGAGGTGAGATCTGGGCAGTGCTAGGTTTCATTTATCAGTTTCACCTCAGTGTGTGTTTGTGTTTCAGATCAGAGATTCCTAAAGCAAGATTTGTTTAATTCCCTTTAACCAGTTATTTGTCGAAAAAGTAATGTGTTAGTTTTATGAACAAATATGAGATAAGCTTGTAATGTTTACAAACAATAACAAACTCTGATATTTTAAACAACACAGACATACAGTGACAATATGACAATAAACTGGGCGTCTTTTAGAAACCCTTTGAAACAGCCCGTTTAAAGGCCTCCTTGAACAGAGCCTGGGCCCTCAGGGGAACAGCACAGGCCAGAACAGAACACACACTATTCATCTGCCATTTATTCCCTAACAGTAGACAAGCTGAGTAGGTTATTTAAGGTTTAGTTGAACTGAGATAGTGTTAGTGACCCTTTCATGAGTTCCCCAACATTTCATGGTTTCCTATTATAATAAAACACAAGTAAGAGGGAACTAGTCTTGTTGAATTAGATTTTGTCTTCTTTATCTGAACATCTACCACTAAAAGAACCTCCCTGACACCTCCCAGAACCTCTCTAACCCTAACTCAGAACCTCCCTGACACCTCAAACAGCACAGTGTTCATGCTTTGCCCATGTGACATTGCTGTCCATGTTGTGTTTGCAAATGTTTGTGCATAATATACCATCGTTTGTGTTATTGTGCATAATATACAAATTATGATCAGAAAAGAGTTTATATTTAAAGTGTTAGTGTTTAACCTGTGTGTGTGTGTGTGTGTGTGTCTAGGTGCTACGCATCTGCAGAGTTGCAGAGTGTCCCAGCATGCCTAAAGGAATGCTGGGAGTTTCTGTCCTCTGAGCCGCTCTTCCTGCTGTTGTCCAACCTGACGGGCCTGTCTCTGCACTACCTGGCTGTGAGAGACGAGAGTGACAGTGAGAGTGGAGACGGGGAGGAGGACGGGGGACACGGGGCAGGTGGACCGGGCACTAGCAGAACCGCACTAGCTGAGAAAAAAGACAAAGGTGACGATCTGCTCTGCCAGATGAGTCCACCTGTGTGCTGCTCATGCTGAGTGTTTGTAGACTAGTTTTGTGTGTGTGTGTATGTGTGTGTTTCAGGCCCTCCGACCTGTGTTGGGGAACTGCGCCGCTGGGCTCATGGTGACTACACTCTCCTGCATGACTCCACAAAACGGGAGTTTGCACTAGACTTGCTTCTCCACCTGGGCTGCACAGGTAACGCCTGTTCACACACTCTTACACCGACAGGTACTACCAATTAACACTCTTGGCATATTCTTCTGAGGGCAGATACAAGTCAGTGGGGAGACTCTCTGTAGTCTGCATGTCTGCCGAGTCAGTCTTAATGTGCCAGCGTGATATGTCATTTTTGTAAATTTTTTTACACATTTGTAATTTACTGCAGGGTTTGTTTACCTAGTCCAAACCGCCACGCCCCAGTCCACTAGAGAGCAGTGATTCATCTTCTCTGTCACAGGGTGGAAGCCAGAGTTTGGAGGCTTTACATCCTATATTGCTCACGATGAAGATGAGGAAGAGGGTGAAGAGGTCAGTGTCACAAATGATCTTTCTTACAGTTGGTTTGTTTACTGCTGATATTGACAAAGTGCTGTAATCCACTTCAAGTATTCACTTTAATCATTAAGATTGGTACTTTGCACTGGAGAATGGAGAACCACTTTCCAGTGTGAAGACAACAGGAATTGCTAAATTAGCAAAAGCTTAAACCAACAGATTACCATTATACCAGTCCATATTTATCATCAAACCAGTCCACAGTGTTCAAACATTTTTGCATAATCTGTAAACATTCATGTATATGTTTTTTTGTGTGCAGAAGCATTTTGTGCATTCATGCAAGCTCATTGTGTTTTCAGCTCCTGACTGTGTATCCAGAGGATAATTCCCTGGCTTTAGTCTATCGAGACAAAGAAACTCTCAAGTTCGTTAAACACATCAATCACCGCAGCATACAAACTGACCACACGGCCTACTATGATTTCTCCTTCACATACTATGAGTGAACAGGACATGCTGAAAATGGATAATAAAGATTAAATTAGCCAAAGTTATACAGACACACTAATTCATACAGTACTTAAAACTCATAGGCTGAAGACTGTTAAATGTAATGTCAATTTCAATACCAGTTACTGATTGTAATTTGCTGTTGTAAATGACGTCTACATCTCATAAAATGTACATCGGATGTTGCAACAGGTGACAAGGAACCCTAACCCAAGGAATTAATAACGTTGTAACTAAGAAGGTGTTACAGTGTGTACACAGTGGGTGTAGTGTGATGACCTTGAACTGTGTCATTCATTACACTGTAATAAAACCAAACGGAATTTGTATTACAGCCTGAATCAGCACTGCGTGCTTGTCTCTGTCGGTCCTATCTGAGGCGTGGAGGTCCAGGGGTGAGGCTCTTTCCTTGTTTTAAGTGTGTATTTCTGCAGACTTGGGCAGTTTTTGCAGAACGCTGTTATCACCTCCTGGGAGACCACACAGAAGCAGTGGACCTCACTCAGCCTTTTGCACTGCGTCGACAAGGCGATCAGGGCGGAGTTGAGTTCCAGGGAGGGCGTGGTCTGCACTTCCAGCGTCTCCAGTGTGTTTGCATAACTCCGCCCAACCAGGCGCACCTCATCTAGCATCCACGTCCAGGTGCGAAGGCGCAGGTGTCGGACCGGGATGCTGGGTTGCAGCACAACCGCAACGTGCAACTCTGGGAGGGTGTGGTCAAGCTCCAGATCCACCCGCAGAGTAGGGTGCCTGTCCGTCACCTCCGCCCAAATTTGGTCAGAGAGAGGCGTGACGTACTTTAGTGAGCGCTCGCAACGCAGTTCGATTTGCTTCAGTGCTGGTCGATGAGGCAACATGAGGTCTTTGAGGACGTCCTGGGTCAGGCTCGCCTGAAAAAGGCCGAGCGTGGTCAGAGCGGGACAGAGTTTCAGCACTTTCCTCACGGTCTCCGCGACGACGCCGCACACCAGTGAGCTGTTGTTGATGAACAGACCACAGAGTGCAGGGCAAAGCGTGGCCACACCCGTGACGAAGGCGTTGCTGAGAGTGAAGGGCACGCCTCTCAGGTCAAGCACGGTAAGCGATGACCGATTCGTCAGGACGTCCAGCAGTCCCTGTAGCAGATCATGTCCAGCATAAAACAGGGGTGGGTTTCCCAAGCACTTGACACACAGTGTATGGAGCCGACTGTCACCTCTTGCAAAAGTATGCCGAAGAACCCAAAGTCCTGCTTTCCTATTGGCTGGGTCTGTCATATTAACACACAGCTTCAAGTGTCTGACTATTGGTAAGAGTCTAGACAGAATTACAGGAACGCTTGCTCCAGACTCGCACCTGAAATAATAAGGACAGACCAGGTAAAGCTCAAGTGCAGGTTCTTGGAGAATAACACATCAATTTCTGAGACTTTAGTCTACTTACCGGATCTGGGTGTGCGTCCATGCCCCGGGGTGTGTCAGGCTGAGGGACCAGGCTCTGCACACCGTGAAGGCGCTGCATTTATCCTCCAAAGGGAGGAAGGAGAATATGTGCGCTAGGATCTCCTCCGGTAACTCCATTTAGGTATCTTACACTACAGATTTAGTCTTCATCGGCGCACTTTTGTCTTTCAGTTGCTAAAAATCAAACTATATAATCACGTCCGTTACGAAAGCGGACACTAGACAGCTCAGTTGATGAACCTGGGGCTGAAGTTCGTCTTTCTTTCCTAATCGATCGAGTGTTTTTCTTCACTTCCCCTTACGCCACGAGT
Source organism: Brachyhypopomus gauderio (assembly GCF_052324685.1). Taxonomy (NCBI): domain Eukaryota; kingdom Metazoa; phylum Chordata; class Actinopteri; order Gymnotiformes; family Hypopomidae; genus Brachyhypopomus; species Brachyhypopomus gauderio. Next base: position 23,309,140 of record NC_135222.1, on the reverse strand, counting down.
TCCGCTGCTAAACACACCCCATCAGCACGGGGGACAGAGGCGCTGGCCAATCCCGTTGCTCCGTACTGGCTCCTCACCCAATCAGAATGCACGTGGGTGTGTTCTAATAATCGACCAACTATTCTCACTTTTTTTTACATTTTTTTAATTTTTTTAGAAAGTTTCTTTCCTTACTCGGTTTAAGCTGCCAAGCTTTACAAACGTGTTGGTGTGGTCTGGACAAGGTTCTTTACAACGTTGTGTGAGTAATATAAACACAGTTTTGACTACATTTCGTCTCTCGACGTGCACTGTTGCCAGGTCCGTCTGAAGTGAACGTTTTCGTTAGCTAACACGCTAGCTGCGTTAGCTGCGCGAGCTGCTCTCGTTTGCCCCTCGCGCGTACGAAACGGACTGAATTCATTTTGTGTTTTATGGCTTTATAAATGAGGAAATTCAGACATCGCGCACAAATGTCCAAACTAGCTTACCTCTAAATGTATATATTTTTTGTCAAGTGACATAAATACACAATACAGGTCGGGTTAGGGTTACCCTAACATCTAACACCAACACCTAGTACCTAACCCTAACACTTAACATCAACACCTAAAACCTAACACTTAACACCGAACCCTAACACCTAATATCTTACCCCAACACTTACCAAAAACACCTAATTCCTAACCCTAACACTTAACATCAACACCTAAAACCTAACACTTAACACCAAACCCCAACACCTAATATCTTACCCTAACACATAACACCAACATCTAACTCCAACACTTAATACCAACAGCTAGCATCTAACTCCAACACTTAACACTAACACCTAATACCTAACCTTACCACTTAATCATAACACTTAACACCTAACACTAACACCTATCCTCTAACGCCTAATACCTAACCCCTAAACCATAACCCTAGCACTAACACCTAACCCCTAACACTAATCCTAATCTTACAGATACAGATTTCCATTCCATTAGCTCAGGAGCCTGCGAACCCCCTGCAGCACAAACCCTCACACCACACTCAGTGATCATTTCCGCTCAGGACAGCGCAACCCAGTTCAGTCAAACACTCGCATTTCTTGCTTTGGAGGAAGTGGTTAGATTTAGCTGTTCATGTGAAATTATTTCTCTATTGCTTCTGCCTGCTTCTGATGGATATCTGAGGAAAACCATGGTGGTGTGTGTGTGTGTGTGTGTGTGTGTGTGTGTGTGTGTGTGTAGGTCAGTCTGCACTGTAAAATACAGTTAGATTTTTAAATTGTCATAATTGTATGTATAGAATAATGGGAATTCCCTACCAGTTAAGTACTTTTATGATAGATAATAGTTTATTTATTAGATCATATATGTTATTTTTTTATTTGATTGTTATAGTTTTATTGTGGGTTTCGTTATATTTATTATAGATAATAAATTTTTTATCTTGATTGTGGAATTTGACAGATAAACCTTAAGAATTCTTTCTTGATGCTTGATTGATCTTAAACTGACGACGAATTCACTGTTTCTGAAAGTCTGTAATGGCTCCGGTAAAGTGAAAGTCTCCAGACATGTTTCATGAACTTCTAGAACCTACTGGTTTCAAAGCATCCAGAATGCGATCTCCCTAAAACCCATTCTGACTTCAATACTGACTCCACCGGTTCTCAGTGGAAACAAGAATCCAGTCTGGAGTTGTAGTGCTTACGTTCACATTTTAATGTTCAAAAGGCAGATGGTTCATCTCCTTAAAAATAACACTATACTGATTTTATTGTTTCAAACATCGTGTGTGTGTGTGTGTGTGTGTGTGTGTGTGTGTGTGTGTGTGTGTGTGTGTGTGTGTGTGTGTGTGTGTTTACCTCTGCTGTTGTCTGTGCAGGACTGAGACAAGTGAAAGTACCTGGGATGCTCACAGAATGGACAGTGCAGGAAACATGGTAACGTGTTTTTTTCAGCTGTATTTCCCAGTGTTCAGCTGTATATCCCAGTGTTCAGCTATATTTCCAGTGTTCAGCTGTATATCCCAGTGTTCAGCTGTATATCCCAGTGTTCAGCTGTATATCCCAATGGCAGTATTCAGTATCAGCAGTGGGCTGCACATGCATGTTGATGATATTCCATTCACTGTTATTTAGTGTGTCACTGTTTGTCTTCTTGGCTGTAGAAGTTGTCTGAAAACAGCAGAGTCAATTGTACTTGGTCGGGGTGCGTCGTGCTCTTCCTGAAGTGTAAAAATCCAGGATCTGACCTTCTCACCTTCTACAAAGAGGAACCTGGGAAATTCAGCTTGTTTAAAGTTATCAAACTCACTCTTACAGGTGGGTGTAAAATTTTTTGTATGTGTAATCACAGTATCACCAGTGGCCCATTTTTCAGGAATACCTAATGATAATCTGTAACATGAGTTCATCTTCATATTTAATACTGAATGCTTTACATTAATCAGATAAACTTAAATAATTAACTAGTATAGTAATAACTAGTAACAAAATAACAATAACTAGTTTCACTTTCATGCAACCAAATTTTGTTATGAAGTAATATTATTATAATATATAATAACATCTCAGCTTAGAGATGTGTGTGTGTGGGATTTCTTTGTTAAGGTTAAGTCACTGACTCTGTGTGTACGTATGTGTGCGTGTGCGTGCGTGTGTGTGTGTGTGTGTGCGTGTGTGTGTGCGTGCGTGTGTGCGTGCGTGTGTGCGTGCGTGTGTGCGCGCGTGTGTGCGCGCGTGTGTGCGCGCGTATGTGCGCGTGCGTGTGCAGACGCTGTAGGTGGGCTTGATGGGTATGAGATCCTGAAACTGCATGATGCTGATCCCTTCCTGGGGGTGGAGCTGAAGTTCATGGCCACGCCCCCCTGTAAGCGCTTCTTGGACAGCTACGCCTGTGGCTCCCTTCCGGAGTTTCTGTCCCAGCATGCTTCACGGCTACTCGGACTCTCGGATGGCATCGCCATGGAAGCCAGGCTGCAGGCAGGAACTCACATCTTGGATCAAAACCTTGAAGACCCAGAACTCTGCTTGCATTATATATACGAGTCTCAGGTCAGTATTCCTAATACTCTAGGGAATGAGTCTTGCTAATGATAATAATAACCGCTGGACAGTCCCTGAGGCAAAATATCCTTCTTCTACTGTAACATTATACTTTTACTCCTGAGGGTTGTTCCATGCCAACTCACCCCTCTGTTCATTTAATGGATTTTATTGGAAGAAAATGATGTGAAAACTTCCTTTAAACTCACTCAACATGTCTTTCAGAAGAAAATATGTTCTTAGTCATGATTTTAAAATAATTTTAATTCTGACATTGTGTCTATTACAGCCCCAAAGCTATATTGAGAAAGATTTTTTTTGTGTGTCGTGCCAAGTAATGTAGATGTTATAGAACTATATTAAAATATATAATATTACTTCATAACAAAATTTGGTTGCATGAAAGTGAACCTAGTTATTGTTATTTTGTTACTAGTTATTACTATATTAGTTAATTATTTAAGTTTATTTTACTAATGTAAAGCATTCAGTATTAATGTAAATGGAATACTGAAGGGGCAGTCATGGCCTGGCGGTTGGGGAACTGGTCTTGTGACCGGAGGGTCGTGGGTTCGATTCCCAGGCCTGAGGCCATGACTGAGGTGCCCTTGAGCAAGGCACCTAACCCCAACTGCTCCCCGGGCGCCGGGCTAGGGCTGCCCACCGCTCTGGGCACGTGTGATCCACAGCCCCCTAGTAATCACTAGTGTGTGTGTGTGTGTGTGTGTGTGTGTGTGTGTGTGTGTTCTGACTGCACAGATGGGTTAAAAGCGGAGGACAAATTTCGATTGGGGTGTAAAAATCACAATTGACAAAATATGGCACTTTTTTTTTTTTTAATATGAAGATGAACTCATGATACAGATTATCATTAGGTATTCCTGAAAAAAGGGCAACTGGTGATACTGTGATTACACATACAAAGAATTTTAAAAGTGCTAAAAAATGTGATGAACTGGGAGATGTAGGTTGGGTGGTGTGAATGACCCCTAGGTATCAGTTCTGGTGTTCTGCCTTTCCACTGTACTGTTAGAAGGTATGAATTTGTCATATTTGCTGAGTTAGTTGTACTAAAGTCTCTCTTGTTTGAGCGTTTTAACCACTTCCTGCACTTCCCAAGCGCAGAACTAACGTTCCTCCCCAGCCAGACACATTTGTGAGTCAAGTGGGTCATGATGTCCAAGCAAGCCACAAAATCAGAGCAGTTTGCTTCCATTTACATTTTTGAACTTTTGCAGATGCTCATGCAGTTGCAGCTTACAGAAGTGCTCGGTCATGTGCTCATAGTGAGTCCTAGCCAGTACAGTAGGGTAGAGGTCAAGATGCCCAAAATAAGCATAAGTTCTGTATCCCACAGCGATACATCCAATACCAAACAATATCAAACGCATGACTTTACCAAGAGCAGTTCTTGTATAGGACAGATGGGTCCGATGTCCCAGTTTGTGTGTGACATCAGTGCACCCAGGATGGTGTTTACCCTGCCCGTACCTGTCTGCTGTTCGTTTCAGACGTGACTGCAGTCTGATAACAGCAGTGACTGGATTTCCGGAGCCTTACGAGGCATCGGTTTCATTTTAGACACAAAGCAAGACGTGTTACGAAAAATAAGCTAAAATAAAAATATGGATTAAATTTTTTTTTTTTTTACTGTATGCTATGATGCGTCTGATTGGTTCTTTATAGCCAGTACGTTTGCGAGATGATGAGGTCACACAGTTGGAGCAGCAGTTACAGAATAGCTATGCTCCGCCCACTCCAACGACACCGGAAGTGCCTAAGAACTGCTTCATGTTCCAGAAACGGGTGTTTGGTGAGTATGAGCACGTCATCCTTCTCGTCAGTGGTCGACCAGCATTTGGAATAATGCTTTTGTCCCATGTTGTGTCCCCTGTTGTGTCCCCTGTTGTGGTGTAAAGATGACAGGCCTCTGACACCTGTAGACCAGCAGCGCTTTGCAGCTCATGCGGGCCGGGACTGGAAGCGTGTGGGCAGGGCCTTACAGAAGACCTGCCGAGCCCTGAAGGGCCCCGCCATCGATAACCTTGCCTACGAGTATGAGAGGGAGGGGCTTTACGAACAGGCCTATCAGCTTATGGGACGCTTCATCCAATCAGAGGGTCGGAGTGCCAGGCTTGGACGCCTCATTGGCGCGCTGGAGGAAAGCAAACTAATCAGCATAGCTGAGATCATGCTGGGTGTCCAGCCACAAGAGTGAGAGACTGGGAGAAAGTGTGTGTGTGTGTGTGTGTGTGTGTGTGTGTGTGTGTGTGTGTGTGTGTGTGTGTGTGTGTGTGTGTGTGTGTGTGTGTATGGGCGTGTGGGCGCATGTACGTGTGCGTGTGTGTGTGTGTGTGTGTTGGGGGGTCGGGTGGGTGTGCGTGTGCACATGCATGTCTTCATTTGGTACTTAGGGGTGTGGTTTTCTAGTTTTCAACATTTTTGATTATGTTGTTTTCTGCCATTAATTTCGGGTGACATGAAGTAGACCTAGGGTGCAAGTGCACATTATGCCTATGGGATTGTTCACAGTGTAAGGCCACTAGCTGAAAGTGTAGGACTGGTAAATGATGTATAGGAGTTGTAAAAACCTTGCAACTTAAAATATATGTATTTATTTGTTAACATAACGGTGTAAACACAGGCTAATTATAATGTACCCTATATCGATGTAACAAACTGTTACCATAGACACAAATTTCAAGAAGTCCACATGTATTTAGAAAGGAGAAAAATATTCTAGATAGACTTAGCAGCTCGTATTATAAATAAATATTTAAAACTAATGTAAAAAGACTCTTGTGATATTGTATCCTAAATATCTGTATATTTAGGTGTAAACCAGAGAGAAGTAAGAGATTTGTTATAATTAATTATAAGCAGTATAGTTCATTGTTTGAACAGTACGATAGATTCTGTATTTTTAATTAATTTAAGTGTCTCATTGTTTATTTGTTGTATTTACAATACTAATCTACTGCTTTTGTGTCATGACAACCAGCTTAAAATAATTAATTTCTTCTTCTGTTGTACAGAAAGACATGCTGAAATGTTTCCGTGGTAACAGGAGGTTGTGGTAGATAACGATTACAAACAAACCCGGAAGACCCCCTTAAAGTGTCATCTGCCATGTTTGTGAACCAGATCACTTTTTATGTGGACACAGAGTTCTTCACTGTGACAAAGGTCAAAGGTTATTGTTATCAAAATGTTTCTGCACTTCATTGTGCCTGTTGAACTAGTCATTGTAACACAATTTCCTGTTGATGGGAAAAGCCCCACTGTATAATATTGCCGTAGCCTTCATATCTGCTTCATATCTGAACGGCTTCCTGCTCTGTGAGCTAGGGTGTGGGTTACATTAGTCTCCTCAAATGTCTGAGTACAGCTGCATGTAATGTGATGTCTGTCTTTGAGCCACTAGCAAGGCCAAATCTGAATTGTTTGTGTTGCGTGTCATGTGCACCATTAGGGTCCATCGCTGCTTTGAGTGGTGTGTTGAAGACAGGGTGAGGGTGGCAAGGCCCGCCCACTCACAAAGACGGGGCCCCGCCCATTTCAGCTTAGACTGGCTGTGATTTTTAATGTCAGTTTAGCCTTAGATTTGATCTATTTCAATATCTGTTACACCCTTAGAAACAGCACTGCCCCATGGTGTGACACCCATGGAATGTAATTTGTCCAAATTGCACCACTATAGTGATTTATCGCACGTGCCACAGATTCACCTTCCTGATCTGCTTCTAGGTATGATTATGCTGCCTGACATGACAAGGCCATTTGGGTCATGAACTGCAGCTATTCAACTCATGAACTCTCTTCTTGTAAGGGCTTTAAGAGTCTCTCTTCTTGTAAGGGCTTTAAGAGTCTCTCTTCTTGTAAGGGCTTTAGGAGTCTCTCTTCTTGTAAGGGCTTTAAGAGTCTCTCCTTGTAAGGGCTTTAAGAGTCTCTCTTCTTGTAAGGGTTTTAAGAGTCTCTTGTAAGGGTTTTAAGAGTCTCTCTTCTTGTAAGGGCTTTAAGAGTCTCTCTTCTTGTAAGGGCTTTAAGAGTCTCTCTTCTTGTAAGGGCTTTAAGAGTCTCTCTTCTTGTAAGGGTTTTAAGAGTCTCTCTTGTAAGGGCTTTAAGAGTCTCTTCTTGTAAGGGCTTTAAGAGTCTCTCTTCTTGTAAGGGTTTTAAGAGTCTCTCTTGTAAGGGCTTTAAGAGTCTCTCTTCTTGTAAGGGCTTTAAGAGTCTCTCTTCTTGTAAGGGCTTTAAGAGTCTCTTCTTGTAAGGGCTTTAAGAGTCTCTTCTTGTAAGGGCTTTAAGAGTCTCTCTTCTTGTAAGGGCTTTAAGTGTCTCTCTTCTTGTAAGGGCTTTAAGTGTCTCTCTTCTTGTAAGGGCTTTAAGAGTCTCTTCTTGTAAGGGTTTTAAGAGTCTCTCTTCTTGTAAGGGCTTTAAGAGTCTCTCTTGTAAGGGCTTTAAGAGTCTCTCTTCTTGTAAGGGCTTTAAGAGTCTCTCTTCTTGTAAGGGCTTTAAGAGTCTCTCTTCTTGTAAGGGCTTTAAGAGTCTCTCTTCTTGTAAGGGCTTTAAGAGTCTCTTGCGTCTTCTTCACAGAGGTTTTGTCCTACTTTCATGTTCTTTCTCTTTGAGAAGTTAATTGAAATCATTGTATAATTGTCCGTCCACTAGGAATCTGACTCCCAATGACCTGTTATATTCATGTTATATTCGTCTGTCGTTTCGTTTGCAAGTATCATGTTTGTTTTTCTCCGTTGATTTCTCTCACCTTCCACTTTGCCCTGATTGGTCCTTTGGTTTGACCAATGGTTTGAGGGAGAAATCCACTAGTCTTCAGTATATCTTCAGCCTCCTCTCTTATCTCTTCTAGACTTTTTTTGTTGTTATGAGATGTGAGAATATCATATGGCTGTTCTCATTGACAACTCTGTATGCCTAAACTTTGGCGCCCACTCTCCTGCATGGATCACTAAGCATTGTGCCCTGCTGGTCAGTCTCCAGTGTTGACTGTAGTTAAGGCATATTCAACTAAATCTGGACTGGAATGTCTCTCACAGACAACCTGCTCTTCAAGCCAACAGCACTGTTCCTGTGGGGCACTCTGGGTGGCTCTACTCTTTCCTGGTTTACCTGCCCTAACACACCTTCATTCCACTCATCAGGTGAATATGAAGCTCCAGAAGCACCGGGTCAGGTGTTAAGGAGGTAATGCACTAAACTCAGGACTGGCAGTGAGATCCAGTTATCTCCGTTCCTGCTTCCACAATCTTAGTGATACTGCAACATCTTTATCTGGTGCTTTCTGTAAGGCAGATGTCTGTATGTCCGTTTATCTGCTCTTCTAACTGAAATGATTAATGAAAGCCTGTTTGTGGTTTTGCAGCAAATTGTGCAGGTTAGAACCACACATGGAACATGGTGTCTGTATTAGCCTAATGTGCACCACAAAAAGCCTCAGTTTCTCTTTATAGTCAAATCCCACATTTAGCTGAAGGTTGTTGTCATCTTAAACATGAATGTGGAACCTGAGCCATTTTCTGTGACTGCATGCTAACCTAACATGTTTAGAAACTACAGAATGCTTTGTTTAAATTCAGTCTGTTTCACCAGAATTTTAGGCAGTTTGGCTTAAAGGCTGTGTTGTTTTCAGGAGCCCTGCATTATAGTGACAAAAAAGGCCAAAAAACCATTTTGTAAGAGAATACCAGTCAAAACTTGCATCTCCAAATCTGAGTAAGAGCAGCAGCATGCCTCAGATGGCTAATCTTGGAGTGTCTTTTTAAGAGAACTACAGGGAGTGTCATTAAACTTTAATCTCCATTAGCTGACAGTCTAACATTGTTTTGGTCTCTGTCCTGCTTTTAATTTCATACCAAAGAATAAGAGCTGTGAAGCCCTGGTGAACTCTGACAGACGTGGAGGGAACTGTTCAGTTCTTTGGGTTTTCAGCACTTCAGGTGACATCCGTTCTGCAATTATACCATTATTGTTCTTCTGCTGGTACTTTGAGGAAACCACATTCAATGTGAAACACAGAAGGTGTTTGCAATGAGTTCATAATTTAAGGAGAATATTAACTCATCAGGGGTTAGACATAGTGGGCCTCATGTAGAAACATGTTGGCACTAATGTGGGTGGGTGGTGGTTGTGGGTGGGTGGGGGTATCTGAAAAGAATTTGATGTTTAAGCTTTTTTTTTTTATCATGTTGTGATGGAAGTTTTTACTGCTCTCCCTGTACACAGATGTATCTGAAAACCATTGTTCATGTGCTCTCTACCTACGTTTTGTATTAAAGAACACGCCAGCTCCCTGACCTTCTGACCTCCTATATGCCATCTCATTATCAAGAGGACTATAGACACATGAAAGATGAATGACGGTAGTTCCACTCCAAAGATTAATAATAACAGTAATAATAATAATAGTAATAATAGTAAAACCAGGTCTATTTTAATCTCCTGACTAATACTCAGCCATGATTTGGGGTGACTGTGTTTATCGTTTACACAGGACTGTATTTACCGTTTACATGGGACTGTTTATTGTTTACACAGGACTGTGTTTACCGTTTACATGGGAAGCTTTTATGGTCACCAGCACCTATATTATTTAGATATTTTAATAGTTTCAGTACAGTTGGCATCTGTATTATTTTGATATTTTAATAGTTACAGTACAGCTCTTATGTCTTGTTTTACTCTCGTTACTGTGTTCTGAAACCTGACATTCTTAGAAATTAATTTGAGCTTAATGGTATCTATTGAAGGCTGTCAGATTAATGAAATGGATGAGGCTTTTCTCCATTAAAGCATTATGCAGCCAGCCTTCCATTAAAGTATTAGATGGTTAAGAGATCACATTCATTTTAGTTATAGAGCTTTAGATTCTCCGGGCGTGGTCTAGAATGAAATTCAACGTTTGTGTTTATGACCAGACCAGCGACGAGAAAAACATAAAGCATGTTACTGTACTATAACTGAATATTTCTTGTAATGTTGTGGCTTGTTTGTAATTGTTTTGATGACTAAAACAATACATTTCTACGTTTATGTAATGATTTTTCGATGTCTTTGTGACGTCGTCAGCTTACAGAGCGCATCCGCGAGGTCGCCGGTAATAAACATAAAAGCACGTTAAGCAGGCCATGCGCACCAGTATGGCTCTTATCTCAGTGAAGTAATCCATCCGAAAAAACCTGTCTCTGTGTGTGTGTGTGTGTTATGTGAGAGAGAGACACACAAAGGGTTGTAGGTTTGGCCGGTGGAGCTGTGCAAAATGTGGATCCTCTGGATTATCATTTTCTCTAGATACAGAAATTCAATCAGTTCTGCAATATTCTCATGTTCAACAGCCATTGTATTTGTTTGCAAAGGCTACCCTCTCTACCCTGTTTACCCCCTCTACCCTGTTTACCCTCTCTACCCTGTTTACCCTCTCTACCCTGTTTACCCCCTCTACCCTGTTACCCCCTCTACCCTGTTTACCCTCTCTACCCTGTTTACCCTCTCTACCCTGTTTACCCTCTCTACCCTGTTTACCCCCTCTACCCTGTTTACCCCCTCTACCCTGTTTACCCTCTCTACCCTGTTACCCCCTCTACCCTGTTACCCCCTCTGCCCTGTTTACCCTCTCTACCCTATTTACCCTCTCTACCCTGTTTACTTTCTCTACCCTGTTTACCCTCTCTATTTACCCTATTTACACTGTACCCACTCTACCCTCTTTACCCTGTTTACAGTTTCCATAATATGTGTAATTATGAACATTAAAGCCAAATCACATTCTCTTGAAACGCACACATCCAACACACCATGATGGGGCTTTTTAAAAGCCAGCTGTGAAACAACTTTTCCATGTATTAGGGGCGTTTAACATCCTCATCAGTGTCGAAAATACCGAGGTGAGAAAACGGTCCACGTATATACAGTTTTGCATCCGACTCGACAAGCTCACGTTCATGTTCGCACGATGGAGTCCAGTCTGACGTAAGCACAGCTAGAGGGGTTGCCTCGCGCTTCGAGAGAGCGGCAGGATGAGGTAGCTCGTGCTGGTTGTCGTCGTCGCCGCCCAATTGGGTCCCGGGATACGGAGCGAGTACAGGACGTCCTCCAAACACCCGGAGTGTGAGCCTCAGTTACCCTAAATTCAGCTTGGATGCTCTAATAACATTATCCGAGGGTTGAACTAAATAGAGTCGTGGGGGGGGGACAGGGACGGAATTTTGGATATAGACCGCTCGTGTCCCGTCTCTTAATCTTGCCATGGGATGCACGTTAAGTGCAGAGGAGCGCGAGGCTCTGGATCGGAGCAAAGCAATTGAGAAAAACCTTAAAGAAGATGGAATTCATGAAGCCAAAGTAGTCAAACTACTACTGCTGGGTAAGAGTTTGGAAAATATATCCTGGTCGTTGATCTATCGGAAAATATTTGACTGTTATTCCCCGGGTATACATACATATTTCTAGAAGGATTGTGTGTGTGTGATTGTGTATGTGTGAGTGTGTGGGTGTGGGTGGAAGAGAATGTCCTAACAGCTCGTGCTTTCGCAGGCGGCGGAGAATCGGGGAAGAGTACTATTGTTAAACAGATGAAGTAAGTGTTTTTCTCTAGATATTTATGTCCGCGCGGATATCGAAGTTACACCCGCCTCTCCGGTACCGGAGACTTGAATCTGGAGCTTAGATTTGTTGTCCAGAATTAGATTCGAGCGGTTCTGGCGCGCGAGTTGCGCTGTCCAGTGTCACAGTGCTGAAACATTACTGCCCACTAAGACAGTTTTTATCCTGCTGTGCGTGAACGTGCACGTGCATTAGTATTTAAAATCTGTATTTATATAATGGCGTATTTTATACTTAATTGATGAAATTAGTTAATTAATGCTTGTGCATGTGTATATGGCACTGTGTGCATGGGTGTGCGACAGAATGTGGCTGTGTTAATCTTAAAGAAGGTTGTTCATCTCTGATCCCTCTGTCTTGTTAAGCGCCAGTCGCCCATTACACGGATTTTGTGTAACTATGCCATCTTAGCGAATAGCCGTGCATACACATCTCACACAACAGGCCTGCAGGGACACAGCTCAATAACAGATTTAACCAAGTTATTTTTACAAATCCTGTAGACAACACTACATGCTTCTGAAATACATAGACTCAACGCAAAGTCTGTCGGCTACGTTTTACTACAATGAACTGCGCAAGTTAAGTAACAAGTGTCGTACATCAACAGTCATGGCACAGCGGATCACCCGCACTGTTTGATCGGCATACAGTTACGTTATATAACAAAACTGACAAATCAATTACTAAGATATAACTTTTTTCTTCACCAAGTTAATACAGACTTCACAGGTTTAACTCATTGTGTATGCAGATTTCGGAGTGTTTAATATAAACACATATATTGCAAAAAAAACCAACAGGTATTGTATTTACTAAATCACATTTTTTTAACTTCTCCTGATAGTTTGAGCTAATTGTTTTGTGCATTGTTCTAGTGGTTTGGAGTTAATACTTAAATGAAATCCTGATCAATGAAAAATAAGTCCAGTTACCCTTAACCTTGGGACACCGTAAATAGAAAGAGTCAGGAAATCAGGGATGAATTTATCAACAGCCATCATATGTTTTATGAAAGTTTATTTAATCAGTTAAGATGCTTCTGTTACAGCAGACACAGTTCCTAATAATATTTACATAATATCTTCACTAGTGAACAGAATCTCTTTAGGTTTCATTCTGACATTCAATTTCTCATCCATCACAGTTCACAAACATTGAGGCTACAAGGAAATATTACTTTACATTTAACATTACCAGTAGACGTTTAATGTGGATGCCTTAATCTTGTGAACATGTGCCAAAACTCATGTGCAAAATCATAGAGACAAAAGAAAAACTGACAGAAAAATCAGATGATTGCTAAAAGTAGTGATGGGACCTTTTAAAATTGTAGATGTATTATTATTGTAAATGTTATTATTATGTTTGTTGGTAGTCTATTGTCATAGCTTAAGATTTTGTTACTTAACATTTCCCCTGAGCATCTTGTGATTCTGGAAGGTGATCAGGACATGGGGTCAGAGGGCAAAATGTCACTCATGTTCTTGTATTAGGATTATCCATGAAGATGGTTTCAGTGGAGATGACGTAAAGCAGTTTAAACCCGTCATCTACAGCAACACTCTGCAGAGTCTGGCTGCCATTCTACACGCTATGGAGACCCTGGGTATTGAATATGCAAATAAGGACAGGGCCGTGAGTATATTTACATATATAAATATACAAAACATTCATAAACCAACAAAACAACAATGCCCATTCAGTTTAGACAAGAGCGGCTCAATCTGGTCATTCCTTGTATATTCCTGATATGAACTGAATGTTTAATTAGTATGCATGCAAACCTGTGTTCCTGTAAACCTGTGTGCCTGTGTTCCTGTGGATCAGTGCTATTTACTGCTTAAACACATTAAACTCTTGGTTATGGAGTTTAACCTACCTGCTGAATTCAGCTGCCACCCTAAACAACAACAGCCATATAAAAGCTACTGATCAGGTAGAGCAGATGTGGAACATTTAGGTTGGAAATCAACTTTGCAGGGATGTGATCCATCAACTGATCAACAGTGACATCTAGTGTATTACATTACTAAGCACAATGATTATTGTACCATTGTAGCATTCGTACTGTAGGACCATGTATGAACCTTAAACTGTACGTGTATACCCGTGTGTGTATACCTGCATGTGAACACCTGTGCATGTATACATACCTTTGTGTGTTTACCTGCATGTGAACACCTGTGCATGTATACATACCTTTGTGTGTTTACCTGCATGTGAACACCTGTGCATGTATACATACCTTTGTGTGTTTACCTCCATGTGAACACCTGTGCATGTATACATACCTTTGTGTGTTTACCTGCATGTGAACACCTGTGCATGTATACATACCTTTGTGTGTTTACCTGCATGTGAACACCTGTGCATGTATACCTGCATGTGCATATCTGTGTGTGTTTAACAGCAGGTGCATACCTGTGTGTGTTTACCTGTGTGTTTACCTGTGTGTGTTTACCTGTGTGTGCATACCTGTGTGTGCATACCTGTGTGTGTTTACCTGTGTGTGTTTACCTGTGTGTGTTTACCTGCATGTGAACACCTGTGCATGTATACATACCTTTGTGTGTTTACCTGCATGTGAACACCTGTGCATGTATACCTGCATGTGCATACCTGTGTGTGTTTACCTGTGTGTGCACACCTGTGTGTGTTTACCTGTGTGTGTTTACCTGTGTGTTTGTGCTAGGCTGATGGAAAGCTCATCTCTGACGTTGTTAACCGGATGGAGGACACAGAGCCCTACTCTCCAGAGCTGCTGGCAGCCATGAAGCGCGTGTGGACAGACAGCGGGACTCAGGCCTGTTTCGGCCGCTCGCGGGAATACCAGCTCAATGACTCTGCACAATAGTAGGACACATTCACAAACAGCCAATCAGCTCACAGCACCTCCCCTTCTCGAGAACCTACAAGATGAACAGACCTTACAAACTCCACCCATGATATAACCTACAGCAGTGCTTAGTCTGTGTTTGGTTTTAAAGACCTTAATGACTTGGTTGAGGTGTCAGATACCTGGTGGGGGACTGAGACAGGCAGGCCTGGAACACACACATATGAAACTGTGTTCTGATGTCCTCTCCTGCAGCTACCTGGACAGTCTGGAGCGTATTGGAGCACCAGACTTCTTGCCCACTGAGCAGGACATTTTGAGATCGCGAGTTAAAACCACTGGCATTGTGGAGACACATTTCACCTTCAAGAATCTTAACTTCAGGTAACCTCCTTCACTTCAGGTAACCTCCTTCTGTTCTTTTGATCACTAAAATGGAACCCAAACGTGGTCCGTGTTGTTCTGGTTATTTCTAGCACTCTGCATTAATTTCTTTTTTTCATATTTCTTGTATTTTCTGTTTGCACCTTTATAATGATACTGATAAATAACTATAGATGGTCATTATACCACTTCCAAAACAAGATGTTGGTGTTGCATATTTTTCTACTTATTTTGTTGTGTGATAAGCAGCTCTCTTATCTCATACTGTTATTGGAGTGTGTGAGTCTCATACTGTTATGAAGTACTGTTATGCTAATATTATGTTATGCTAATATTATACTATGCTATTATTATGCTATGCTAATATAAGCAACAGAGAGAGCCAAAGTCCTGGATCTGTTTGTATTTGCTTATATTGTTGCTTTGTAATGTGTGTAATGTGTTATGTTTTATGAGTGTATTATCTATTACCAATACGAGACCCTGACTTAGATTGACATGTTTGATCTCACTGTGTGAATGTTTGTGTGTGTGTGTGTGTGTGTGTGTGTGTGTGTGTGTGTGTGTGTGTGTGTGTGTGTGTGTGTGTGTGTGTGTGTGTGTGTGTGTGTGCGCTGCTCCCAGGCTCTTTGATGTAGGCGGACAAAGATCTGAGAGAAAAAAATGGATCCACTGTTTTGAGGATGTTACTGCTATTATCTTTTGTGTAGCAATGAGTGGGTATGACCAAGTGCTACATGAAGATGAGACAACGGTAAACACACACTGTAATACAAACATCTGTAAAGAA
Source organism: Brachyhypopomus gauderio (assembly GCF_052324685.1). NCBI lineage: Eukaryota > Metazoa > Chordata > Actinopteri > Gymnotiformes > Hypopomidae > Brachyhypopomus > Brachyhypopomus gauderio. Next base: position 23,293,489 of record NC_135222.1, on the reverse strand, counting down.
CTACACACACTGTAAACATCTGCAAAGAACTACACACACTTTAATACAAACATCTGTAAAGAACTAAACACACTCTAATACAAACATCTGTAAATAACTACATACACTGTAAACAACTGTAAAGTACTACACACATTGTTATACAAACATCTGTAAAGAACTACACACACTATAATACAAGCATATATCTAAAGATCTATACACGTATGTAAGGATCTATCAGGCCCAGTAACCCCATGTTAGGTCCAGTAACCCCATGTCAGGTCCAGTAACATCGTGTCAGGTCCAGTAACCCTATATCAGGTCCAGTAACCCCGTGTTAGGTCCAGTAACCCCGTGTCAGGTCCAGTAACCACGTGTCAGGTCCAGTAACCCTATATCAGGTCCAGTAACCCCGTGTTAGGTTCAGTAACCCCGTGTTAGGTCCAGTAACCCCGTGTTAGGTCCAGTAACACTGTATCAGGTCCAGTAACCCCGTGTTAGGTCCAGTAACCCTGTGTCAGGTCCAGTAACCCCGTGTCAGGTCCAGTTAATGTAGGCAGCCCTTAGTGGTGTTTTGCGTTACTGCACAACACTGAGGTACATTTCCAGCAACAGTGGGAAACAGCTCAGCAGAAGCAGTCATCATCCTGCTGTTTGCAGCAACCATCAGACAAGAACCAGCCACACGCTCCTGCAGGGACGCTGGTCTGGGGTGACACTGTGTGAACAGCAGCACATCAGAGGGAGATCCAGCCCACCAGGGTGGTCATACTGTCACATACACAGCTGGCTTCTGCCATACAAGAATAATGAAAGTGAAGGGAAATTGTTAACAAAAAACACTGAAGAAATTTTAATAGGACCTGTTTGCTTTAGTGAATGAAATCTAGGATGTTAATCTGGGACTGTAGAACAAAATTCTTAACAAATAAACAAAATAAATAACAAAAAAATAAATAACAAATTAACAAAATGCTTAACAAATGAACAATGCAAGATACACAAAGGCTGCACGCTACAAACACTGCAGAGTCGTAGTAATAACACTGAAATGTATTTTACTACCTGAACCCAGAGGATCACCTCTGTACCACTGTTTGTTCCATCACACTTAAACATTCATGCTAATCTATTCTCGGATCTATTGCACAAATGGACCAGAAAGGATTCAGACATGATGTTCATAACAGAACAGATTTGATTGGTTGGTACTTAAGGAAATAAACATGTGCACATTCTGATTGGTACTATAATTATGTAATGTTTTGCTGAATAAGGAGAGAAGGCTCTTCGCCCTTAAAGCCTTTTACACTGTTTTTTGGTGTCATTGTCCTGCTCTCTTTCCTACAGAACCGCATGCACGAGTCTCTCATGCTCTTTGACTCCATCTGCAATAATAAGTTCTTCGTTGACACATCTATTATCCTCTTTCTAAATAAGAAGGATCTTTTTGGAGAGAAGATCAAGAAATCTCCACTGACTATGTGCTTCCCAGAATATACAGGTTGGCAATAATGACTCTAGATTCTTAGTCCCATATGAGTGCTGAAGGAGTAGTCTGGGTTCTGGGTCAGGCTCCAGTATTTAATATGAATCTCCCTCTCTTGCAGGTCCAAACACATTTGAAGATGCATCTGCATATATACAGATGCAGTTTGAAAGCAAAAATCGCTCTCCTAATAAAGAGATCTACTGCCATCTGACGTGTGCTACTGACACAGGAAACATCCAGGTGGTCTTCGACGCTGTCACTGACATCATCATTGCCAATAATCTGCGTGGGTGTGGCTTGTACTGAGACCTTTTCACCCAGAAGGCTCTGATTGGTTGATTGTGCTGTCCCTCAATAACGAAAGTGAACTGAAACCTCGCCCCTTTATTATAACATTCCTGTTCTTCATTTCCCCTCGTTGGTCTTTTGTTCAGATCTTTTTGATGGTTTTGATTTTGTGTCTTGTTTGTTGATGTTTATATTACTGGCAGAGGAGAATGTGTGTATGGGTTTGTATGTGAAAAGCAGACCCTGTGCGTTTGTGCATAGTCTCAGCAAACACCAGTATGTATGATGTCACTCAACAAACACCAGCATGTGTGTGATGTCACTCAGCAAACATCAGTGTGTGTGATGTCACTCAACAAACACCAGCATGTGTGTGATGTCACTCAGCAAACACCAGAGTGTGTGATGTCACTGTGGGTCCGAATGGTTCTTTAGTTCAGAGAAGAAGTGCTAATGGAGCAGAAGTTTTTGAGATTGAGATTGAGATTGAGATTGAGAGGAGACCGTTGAGTCATTTGTTTATTTAATAATATGGGAGAAATAATGAATGACATTTGTCATTGTTTGACTGATAATCTGACTGAATTTAATGTCACTTCAAAGACTGATTGCTGTTCAGTGGCAGTTCTCATGCTCATGTCATGTCATTGTCTGGTCGGCATCTTAGCAGCATCTGCATCTGAGCAGTGTTTGCGTCTGAACAGTGTCTGCGTCTGAGCGGTGTCTGCGTCTGAGCGGTGTCTGCGTCTGAGCGGTGTCTGCGTCTGAGCGGTGTCTGGGTCTGAGCGGTGTCTGCGTCTGAGCGGTGTCTGCGTCTGAGCGGTGTCTGCGTCTGAGCGGTGTCTGCGTCTGAGCAGTGTCTGGGTCTGAGCGGTGTCTGGGTCTGAGCGGTGTCTGGGTCTGAGCAGTGTCTACGTCTGAGCGGTGTCTGGGTCTGAGTTGTGTCTGTGTCAGCAATGTCTGGGTCTGAGTTGTGTCTGGGTCTGAGCAGCGTTTGGGTCCGAGTTGTGTCTGCGTCTCAGTTGTGTTTATAGTATATCTGTCAGTAATTTACATTTTACAAGCAGTGTGATGTCAACAGCACATCATTCTGTCTTTCATACTTAGTACTTAAAAAAATTAAGTACTTAAAATGTATTTGTTCAGTTCTTTGTAAATTATTCAATTGTTAATTTATTTGTTCAATTATTTATTTAGAAGGTAATGCATATGTTTACATTTTTTGTATCCCCTACACATATCTCATTAATGTCAAGTTAAGCATACACAATAGTTGTGTATGATAAGTCCAGTGTGCACAGTGGACAGCTATATAACAAAGCTTTAGATGAAAGATCAATCACAGGAATAAAGCAAACCTTAAATCATGTTTAACTAAATTCTTGTTTGTGTTCAACTTTCTTCATCTGTATGTCTGTGTCTGTGGCCATGTGACACGTACACATTCTGTCTGCGGATCATGTGACCTGTTGCATCATTTCATTGCTTTTCATCTGTTCCAGCTTTGAATGTTTTTGGTGTTCGGGTTTTTTGTTTGTTTGTTTATTTTGATTTTTTTGGAGGGGGGGGGGGTGCGCTAGATTGCATGTGTATTAAATTCCCTCTCTGTTCCTTGGGGTATATTACATTCTACTGCAGGTTTTATCTGACAAACTGATGAGATGTTTACATTAAAACGACATTTTAGCACCACCTCCAGTAGTTTGTCGTATCATTCAGCATCCATGTAACCCTGCATAAAAGAGTCTAGAGCTGGGGTTACAAAATATTTTTGTGATTTACGTAATGCACGATTAGAACTTGCTAATTACATTTTCAGATGAACGGAAATTAAAATACAAAAAAAAACATCTGATCAAAAACTGTTAAACGTAAGCTCTTTTGTTATATAGAAGAGACTCTTGGATCGTAAGCGCCTAGCATGTGCGCTGTGAAGCGCTGCACGCTCATTTGTGCTCTAATATTTTTCTCGGCTGACTCTTCTTTGCAAATGCGCGCGCGCGTGATGATCACGTGTACACATACGCTTGTCAAACAGCATCAGGACCAGAAACACGAGTAGCAACGGAAGCATCGCCTAGAATCGTCGAAAATTAGGTTGAGATGGACAAATGCGAGTGCTCTAACAGTAAGTGATTTTAACGGCGAATTTATGAATGTCTTTGAAAAAGTTATTGTAAGCAATATACGCACTAGCATATTTTGGCAATAGCGGGTCGCTGTGTTCGTTCAGCACTCTGTGATGTGTTTTGTCGTTCAGCTGCAGCTGGTACGTGCGGACCGAACTGCAAATGCACCAATTGTACGTGCGCTAAAGACAAAAAAAGTGAGTTCAGTGACAAGTGTTTACATTTTCTGTTCTGCGTTGGATTGTAAACTAAACGCAATCACGAGCTGTTTTTCTTGTATCCCGGTAGCGTGCTGTTCGTCCGGTTGCACCAAGGGCACGAACAGCTGTGAAAGCGCGAGCAAGGACAAGGACAAGTCCGGCACGCGCTGCTGCAAATGATGGCGTATGATGTGACGCGCACTGTAGCTTGTAACATTCTGTTAATCTGATCAAATAAAATGTACTTCAATAACCTAGTTACTTGATTATTGTTACACTATTATTATACATTATAATTATATTAACTATAGCCGATATATTTTTTAAGTGAAAATAATTTGACTACCACTACCCATAGAAATTTGCTAAAGTTTTAGTTAGTGCTCTTATATAACCTGCTAATGTAATGTTTTTATTCGCATTCATGTTCCCAACTCTGAAGTCATTTCAAAACATCTTAGATGCGCTAGAGTATGAAAGATAACATGCAAATTTTGCCCAAATATGGCAGTACATATGACCAGGATGGCTCTGTGAATTTGGATCAAATCTCCATGTATGTTTTGCAAAACTCTGCATAGTGTGTCTGGATTAATGTTCCGCAGTTAACCCTGTTCGTCTTGGGCTAAAGTTCTCATTTATGTCCACTGCCAGTCAGGGGCGGATCTACGGGCGGGCCTGGGTTGGCAGCTGGGCCCGCCTAATCACAAGCTCAGAGTACAGTTTTCCGTATGAAAATTAATGAGCACGAACGAAAGTTGTTGAGGGGGGGGGGGGGGGGGGGTGGCGAACGAAAGTTGTTTGTGGTGGGCGGGGTGTATGGTCATTAAATGACTCGTGCGCTAGGCGCCATCCTGCAGCTTTGGCCCGTCCAAAAACAGCCGGCTGCATCCGCCACTGCTGCCAGTACTTTAGGCACATCCGAAGAAACCCACAAATATTCATATACGATAGCATAAAGATATACTTGCAGACTTTATAATAGAGTACTGTGTACAACTCTTAGGCTACAATTAAATTAGTTTTAGCAATTATATAATGACCGTATATAATTTATTATATTTAAAGACATACAAAAAGTTCTTCAGGACATATGTAAAGAAATGTTTACATATTTCTGAGGTTTTCTCAGTTCCTGTCTGCTTCGAATCTAAGAGACGTGCCGTCACTCTAAATACCGTTGTCTGTTTTTTTTCCTCTTTCAATACTACATACAAATTTCTTGGTTTCGGAAAAAGACACTGAGAGGTAATGATTTGTGGTCATTATACATATGATCATTATACATATGATCATTATACATAGGGTCACTATGTTTATGGACATTATACATATGGTGATTATATATGGTCCTCATACGTATGGTGATTATACATACAGTCATCACATATATGGTCATTTTACATATGGTCATTATACATGGTCATCACATATATGGACATTATACATATGGTCATTGTACATATGGTGATTATATATATGGACATTATACATATGGTCATTATATATGGTCCTCATACGTATGGTGATTATACATATGGTCATCACATATATGGTCATTATACATATGGTTATTATACATATGGTCATCACATATATGGTCATTATACATATGACCATTATGTATGGTCCTCATACATATGGTCATTACACATACAGTCATCACATATACTGTCATTATACATATGGTTATTATACATATGATCATTATGTATGGTCCTCATATGGTCATTATACATATGATCATTATGTATGGTCCTCATATGGTCATTATACATATGGTCATCACATATATGATCCTGCATATAGTCATTATACATATGGTCATAATACATATGGTCATCACATATATGGTCATTAAACATATGGTCATCACTCATTATTACATATATGGTTATTATTACTAAAGCAACACATCGAATGGTGGCCTCACTTTCCCTCAGTACTGTATATTGTACATTTTATTTTTGTTAACTATTGTGTATTTAGCTGATAGTGATTTTAGGGTTTGATACCTTACCAAAAAGTTATACCCTGTATTGTAGCCTATTCGACATTATATAAATTGTAGTTGTAGCTTTTGTGATGTAGCTTGCTGAAATTGTATAAATGAGGCAAAGAAACAATATCTTGTAGCTAAATACAGGAATTGAGTTCGCTACGAGCCTTATCTTGATAGTGCTCAATAACTGATCAGATATAACAACAAGCACAGGATGGTGTAAAGAGGTGGACGTGATTAAAACGGTGGCGTTTGCACGTCTATTATCCTTCAAATTAAGCTCGAAAGTCTAGTTTTCTATATCACAGTAATCCCATCTCTTTAGCTCCGCCTCCACGGAGCAGTAGCGTTAGCATGTTCGCTTCCGTTTGAACTCCAGTGGGGAAGGACTTCATAAACACATGTAATGTAGCCGCACACTGACTGGTACTGGTGTGTTTTATACGTCGTGTCTGTTTACTGCAGGCCTGAAGGGTTTATGTGGTGACAGGTGTTGTGCACGGCGGCTGGGGCAGGTCGTAGGTTGCGGAAGTGGAAGCAATAACGAACAGTAAAAATCCGACTTGGGAGATTATGAAGAGGTTTGGTAAAGAATTTAAAGTTAATCTATAAAGGACTGCACCGTATCTGTAAATTAGTAGTTGAACTGTGCCAATAGTCAGAATAACGGAGTACGCATGTGCACTCTGAAGAAGTCCGGGTTGATGCGCCTCTCAGCCGAAGGGAAGGTCGGAGTGGCCACGGGGGTCGTGATCTTCTCCATGTTCATCTCCAGGACTCTCATATCAGACCGAGTGGACGTGAACACTCGCGCTTCGCTATTTCGAGTACAGTTTCTGCTCTTCATCAACTCCCTGCTCCTCCTGGGCTCGCTGTACATCTGGAGACGCACCGTGACGCGGTTCTGCGGCACCAGAGGGAGTCTGGGCACCTGGACCCAAAGGTGCTGGCGCGCGCTCGTGCTGGTGTTCCTCGTGCTCGCGCATTCCAGTTACTTGAGCTTGTTTTACATGGTGGACACAGAACCGCACTGGCTGGCGCTACTGAGCTTCACGTGCCTGGGCATTTACATTATCCTCCTGTTCTTCTTGGTGGCGTTCAGTTGCGTGAGTCGTGTGCGTCGCTTGTGTGCCCCGACCTCAGACGGGAACGAGTCGGGCAGACAGGTGGTTCTAGCCTTGGTAGTGACCGCAGTACTGGCACTATATGGGTTGTTAAATGCCTCACAGCCCCCACAGGTTGTGGAGGTGGAGGTTCCTGTGAAGAACCTACCAGCCTCAATGAACGGACTGAGGGTGGTGCTGTTGTCTGATATACATCTTGGGCCGACTCTAGGACGCTCCAGGCTAGAGTATATTGTTACCGTGGTGAATCAGCTGAAACCAGGTAAACATACCACAAATCCACTACATACTATCATGCCAGTGCTTGGATGTGTGTCATGTTCTGTTGGTTCTGTTGTGCGGTGTGTTGGTTTTAGACTTGGTGGTGATTGTCGGCGATTTGACGGATTCCCAGGTGACCAAGCTCAGTGCCGCGGCCGAGCCGCTGGGCTCTCTGAGGGCCCCGCTGGGCTGTTACTTCGTGACAGGTCAGGCAGGAGACCAGCAGTGTGCTGCTGTGATTTACCCACTATAATTGCCAAGAAATATGACCGCTGTGTTTCTGGTGGCCTTAGGAAACCACGAGTACTACACCGCTGACGTGGAAGGCTGGTTCGAGTTTTTGCATTCGAAGGGGATCACGCCTCTACACAACACCCATGTGCGATTGTCCCGGCCGGGCCAGAGCCAGGACTGGATCTGTCTTGCTGGTGTTGATGATCTGGAGGCTAGCATGCTACGGTTAGGCTAACACATCAAATCAGGGAATTCACAATGTGCACTTCAGTTCGTCTATGAATCAGATTCATTCACACTGGGGGTGTGTTCGGCCGTAGGTACCCAGGTCATGGGATGGACGTACAGAACGCTCTGAGTGGCTGCAGTGACCGGCATCCTATCGTCCTTCTGGCTCACCAGCCCAGCGCAGCTAAAGCAGCTGTCCGCCAACGTCCTGACATCAGCTTGGTACTGTCAGGTACATCATCACCGTCTCGTTAAAGACCCACCTCGTTAAAAACCTGACCAGTTCCTACCTGTCAGAGATGATGAACACCATTTAATGTTGGATGATATGAACCACACTGGTCCTGGAAACACTGACCTGCTTGATCGCCCCCTTCCTCTTCAAACCTCGATACACAGAGTGGGCAAATATATGTAGTTAGTCAGTAAAAACAGGTGTGGCCATTGAGTATTGCAGCACACTTTTAAAATTCTCCACTTTTTAAAGTGTGTTTTAATATGTTTTAATGTTTGTTGATGTTCAGGCCACACTCACGCAGGACAGCTGTTCCCACTCACTCTGCTGGTTTTCCTGGTGAATCCCTATTTCTGTGGCCTGTATCAAGTCTCAGAGAACACAACCATCTACGTGACCCCAGGGACCGGTTACTACGGCATTCCAATGAGAATCGGCAGCCGGTCAGAGATCACACACATCATAATGAAACCTGCCTGACACACGCTTGTGTTGTTAACGTTTTTTTTAGACCTGTGCAATACCAACACCTGTAGAAATGTTTCAAACTCATCACACTGTGAATGGATATTAATGTGCCTAAAGTGGTGCCTGTTCTCCAGAGCTCTGAAGTCACTGCCCAGACTGACTTGTGTTGACAACTTCTATAATACTAAGACATCAGATGTTTCAATCTCATTTCTTTTACCTTAGACATATGATGTAGCCTACACATGTCTCTCAAGCTCAGGTTCCGTTATTTGTCAATACAGAGCTCAGAATGATTTTTGGTAAGGATGAAGAAATGGATGAAAAATGTCATCTGTTGATATGAGGGTATATAAGATTATCTCATTTTAATTAAACTCTTGAATTGAAGCTTACGTGTCACTGTTATTGGCCCCCACTTTAGGTATTTTGTGTCCTGCTGTTGCTAAGGGAAGAGTAGTGAGTCTTCTGTCCTGGACCCTTTTCTGTGTAACAGGTGTCTGGAGCGTTTAATCCTTGAGCTTTAATTTGTCAGCTGTGCCCAGAGGTTCCCAGTTAAGAAGCTGTGCTGATGAACTTGTGAATAGATTCTGTGAATTTGGAGTCTACTGGGGATCACCTAAACTTTTATTTATTAATCTTTCTTTTCTAATCTTTCCTAATAGTTTGCATGAAGTTGGTGTTTAACTACAATCTTGGTGCCACGTAAACACCTGTGATCATCAAAGGTTTCGCATGTAAACACGTGATCTTCAGAGGTTTTGAGTGTAAACACCTGTGATCTTTAGGTTTTGAGTGTAAACTCATTATCTTTAGAGGTTTTTCCTCCTTCTCCAGGCAAAAATTAAAATGGAAATGTGAATAGATTTTCAGTATATTAACCATCAGTTCTATTATTTTATGGGTTAATAAGTTCTTTTAATTCCTGAAGTGCCAATAATCAACATGTGTTTTATAGATTTTTGTTTTTTGTCACTTTGGAGGAAACTGCTGTGGGTCCAACACTTGCTATGGGTTGCTATGACAATCTTACCGAAGCCAACAGTTATAGAAAAAAGTTTTTCACTTTGACTTGAACTACAACTTAGTTCTACATGTTTAAGAAACTCTTTTGGTGAGGATGCAGTTTAAAATGATTTCCAATTGAAAACAGACACAAGAAAACTTGGTTGAAAATTGTTGCAAATATTATTCACAAATAACAGCCCTGTGTACATTCACCTAGTTGCAAATGTTCCTTTAAAGACCTCCAGCACTACACAACACAAAACAGTGACATTCCTGCACAGTCTTTACACACAGGCGGATGTCAACAAGCGTGTTGGGAGAGGCAGATTTATTTTTCCGCTGGTGGTGCGTTTTTCTTCACAGCTCGTAATATGGCCTGTTGCACCACCGGGTACAGTTTATGGCAGCCGTCCATGCACGTGCTCACAGCCGCCGTCAGCGCGTCCTCGCGCATCTCCCCGTCCGCCTGCAGCCCGGAAATCTGATTCAGGTTCGGAAGCAGCGCGAGACTAACGCGTCCCTGGTTCTCCTCGTAGCCGGACCGCCAGCTCCCCGTCTCCTCCAAGAAGTCCGGGTCCACCAGGCACGACTCGCCGTCCTGGCGCATCGTGCAGCCCAGCACCAGATCGTACATCTCGATACCGGCGTCCGCGAGCGCCATGGACGCGCACGTGACGGCGTGCGCCAGAACCGAGCCGTCGTTTTCCAGAACCATCACGTGCACTTCTATCTGGGAGCGCGGGTACCGGTGCAGGCACACGCCGGGCTGCAGGCTCTCCAGCAGCGCCACGGACACGTCCCGCTCCTCGGAACCCTGGATCCAAGCGCCCCGTTTCTGGCTGGAAAATGGCGCGAGCCGAAAGTCACAGACGAGGCGGCCGCTTTTCATGTCGGTTTCGTCCTTGCGGTCCGTTTCTCGTGGACCGAACACGGAACACATTATCTTTGTGTTTCCAGCCTCGAGGTAGGCTGAGCCTTTGGCTTGGCTCACGAGCCCGCAGCGCGCGAACACCGAGCGAACGTCCGCGTTTGCACGAGCACCGGACCTGCTCCTGGGTTCGGTGGGCCCGGTGCTCGGAGAGAGGAACAATAACGGGGACTGAGACTCCTCCGGCCCGCGAACACGTTTATTATCCACCGGCATGTTGCACACCCACCGCACGCGCTTCACCCAGATCGCTGATTGAAAAACTTCCTTTATAACCGGAAATAACAAACTCTGCTAGTGTCCCTGTTTCCCATTTGAGCGCCACCTGTCGGACAGGCGTGGGACTGTGTCGAGGGGAACGACGTCCCCGTTATTTGGTCTTATGTGGACAAGTGTAGAATAATAGCGTTACAAAGCCACGTTGGACGGAAACAACATTCAACAAACAACATTTAACAAATACATGTTAAGTTCAATAATATCTGCAACTTTCATAAAGTCAAAAACTTTCACACAAGAAGAGCTGGACGTGCGTGGTAAAGTTCATATTTTAGTTTAACCAGCCTCTCACAAAGTTTAACAGCTGTCATACTCACAGTTCGCCTTCGTCTGCCTCTGCAAAATCCACGAGTATCCAGAACAATTGTTTGATTAGCATATACATACACGTAATGTTCATAATAAAGGCTATTTTATATTGTGTTTTACATAGTGCTGAATATTTTAACATTCCCAGTAGTCTGTTCAAAATGCCCCAAAATATTATAAGAATGTCGGATTGTTTTGTCCGAAAGAGGCACTGGGTGTGTGTGAGAGAGGCATTAGGAGCGCGCGGTCATGTGCTCACCTCTTTGCTATATGGCTGGCGCGTGCCAGCCCTGCTGGAGCAGCCGTGCAAGAATCATATACGCGTGCAGATGTACCGTGATCTGTCGACAGAGTCCGCTGACACCGCAGTAAAAAGTTTGAGCACGTGGCACTTGCTCACTCAGTATAGGGTTGTATTGGCGTGTTACTACGCGTAATGACTTTGCTTGTTTATAGCCACTGAATTATACATATAATACATATACATAGTTATACATATAACACATACACAAACACACACACATACACACACACATTATATATATATATATATATATATATATATATATATATATATATATATATATATATATATATATATATATATATATAGGTGTGGATATGGGATGCATATACGGGTCAGTAAACGTCTTATATATAATTAACCACGTATACGTGAGGGGTGAGTTCTTTCGATGCCATTTAGACTTACTAAAGGTTAAGGTGGATATTGCGGTCACTCCTTACTGGATGGTGAGATTCATCTTGACAAGGGCATGTCAAAATGTCATTTAAAGGTAAACAGAAAAAATGCATTTTTAAACTAAGACCCTCTCGGGTCACGAGTGGATCTGCTTACCCAAGCCGAAGAGGAGAGTGCAGACGCCACTGAGCGGTACCGCACACGTACGCGTAAACACACGTTAGGATGTTATAAAGGCTTCGTCCTATATCTTAAACCACTCCTGGCGCACTGGCCTGTTACGCAAAAACTAACAAACCTTTAATAGATTTTTCACGTAGGTGCGACATTTTAAAGTGTCTTCACTGAAAATTCGCCGAACTCAGGAGACATAATGAAGAGCTGGTTGATGGCCAACACTGCCTGCGCGCACTCTAACATCACCTCTGGTTAGGCAGCAGTAGACATAGTGCATCTGACCAGCGTGCGTCTGGGCATCTGAGCGCGAGGCACCATGGAGGAACTAGCGCGAGAGAGCATTCGCAGCATCAGTTTATTGTACAAACCTGCGCGCGGTTCTGAAGCGCCACGTTTGGGTTCGTTCGGGGCCGTTTTCATCATGCTCAAATCAGCGCTCGGCGCGGGACTGCTCAACTTCCCTTGGGCTTTTGGCAAAGCGGGCGGCGTGAACAGAGCCATATCTGTGGAACTGGTACGTTACAGGGTTTGCGTGTAGGTCAGATAGTTTTGTAACTAAAAGAATACCTCTGTATATTAAATGTGAGATTCAGATCATTTTAGATTGAGCGTATTCATGATGCAGTAAAGTTTATTTAACAAATGTTAATTATTATGTCTTTTAAGTCTGCAGTGTTCTGCTGTTCTGGGTAGTGTGGTGTTTCTGTGTTGGGCTGTATGTGTTTGCAGTGTAAAACTTTCTCATTAGGGTGTTAATTTGATGTGGTATCTCACAGTATGCGCATAATGACAAAAGCGGTTTTAAGGTACTCCATTTCTGCGTGCGCGTGTTTACACCTGTGTCTTGCTCTATAGGCAGTCATGGTCCAGTGGTAGGGAACTGGTCTTGTGACTGGAGGGTCGTGGGTTCGATTCCCAGACCTGAGGCCATGACTGAGGTGCCCTTGAGCAAGGCACCTAACCCCAACTGCTCCCCGGTGCCGGGCTAGGGCTGCCCACCGCTCTGGACACGTGTGATCCACAGCCCCCTAGTAATCACTAGTGTGTGTGTGTGTGTGTGTGTGTGTTCTAACTGCACAGATGGGTTAAAAGCAGAGGACAAATTTTGATTGCGGTGTAAAAATCACAATTAACAAAATACAGCACATTTAGATATTTACATTTACATATTTGTTGGCATGATCTCAGTATAAACTGTAGATGTGGTGTGGTGCTATTCTCAGTGGGAGAGTCAGAATCCGTGTCGGATTGCTGCATCACTGATTCAGGGTCAGCACGGCTCCAGAAACACCCTCAGCCAGAGTAACACCCACACCTAGAGTAACACCCACACTTAGAGTAATGCCCTCACACAGAAAGTGGCCATGTGTAGAATTGAGAAAGAACTGAGAATGTTCTCTCTCTCAGGTGTCTCTGATATTTCTGGTGAGTGGTTTGGTGATTCTGGGATACGCCTCATCTATCAGTCGACAGAATTCCTACCATGAAGTGGTGAGGGGTGTGTGTGGACGCAGGGTCGGACATCTCTGCCAGATTTGCTTTGTCTTCAACCTCTTCATGATCTCTGTGGCATTCCTCGTGGTGGTGCAGGATCAGCTGGATAAGTGTGAGTAGAGTGTGTGTGTGTGAGTGTGTGTGTGTATGTGTGTGTGTGTGTGTGAGTGTGAGTGTGTGTGTGTGTGTGTGTGTGTATGTGTGTGTGTGTGTATGTGTGTGTGTGTGTGTGTGTGTGTGTGTGTGTGGGTGTGTGTGTGTGAGTGAGTGTGAGAGAGGGTGGGAGTCAGTGTGTGCCTTTTGCCAGTCTGTTTTGCAAGAAGAGTGTGTGTATGTACATTTGAGCAGAGGTGTCAATTCCAGGTTCAGAAAGTTAAAGTCTTCACCAGGATTTTGCTCAAGCTTGCTAGATTTTCTAATTAGTGCAATCCATGTAAAATTAGTGGAATCAACACAATCCAGGAAGCCTGAGCAAAATCCAAAATCCTTTTACTTTCTGAACCTGGAATTGACACATCTACATTTGAGTGTGTGTGTGTGTGTGTGTGTGTGTGTGTGTGTGTGTGTGTGTGTGTGTGTGTGTGTGTGTGTGAGTGAGTGAGTGAGTGAGAGAGAGGGTGTTAGTCAGTGTGTGCCTTAAGTCTGTTTTGCAAGAAGAGTGTGTGTGCAGCATTATCGTTTTATGTTTGTATAGTTTCATTATGAAACACTGTACTGTATGTGTTTTGACATGATTGAACAAACTTTTAACAAACAACTGTACTTGTGTTTCAGTGTGTCTGTCATTGTATGAAACAGTGACAGGACGTAGAGAGATGCCTTATCATTGGTATACAGACCAGAGCTTTGTCCTCTTCCTCATGTGCCTTATCATCATCCTCCCACTCTCGGTCCCTAAGGAGATCGGCATCCAGAAGTACACCAGGCAGGTGTCGTGAGAACTGTAGCCGCTACGGCTGAACCGCCCTGTCTTTACTCTCCCCACCATAATGAATGTGTTGTGTGTCTGTTGTGTGTCTGCTGTGTGTTGTGTGTCTGTACCCAGTGTTCTGGGTACGCTGGCTGCCAGCTTCCTGTGTGTGGCCATTACAGTGAAGTATTACATGAAAGAGGAGCATGCAGTCTCCCTACGTCCAGAACACACTGACGGGTAAGCATGTGTGTGTGTGTGTGTGTGTGTGTGTGTGTGTGTGTGTGTGTGTGTGTGTGTGTGTGTGTGTGTGTGTGTGTGTGTGTGTGTGTGCACGCGTGTGTGTGTGTGTGTGTGTGTGTGTGTGTGCACGCGTGTGTGTGTGTGTGTGTGTGTGTGTGTGTGTGTGCACGCGTGTGTGTGTGTGTGTGTGTGTGTGTGTGTGTGTGTGCACGCGCGTGTGTGTGTGTGTGTGTGTGTGTGTGTGTGTGTGCACGCGTGTGTGTGTGTGTGTGTGTGTGTGTGTGTGTGTGTGTGCACGCGCGTGTGTGTGTGTGTGTGTGCACGCGTGTGTGTGTGTGTGTGTGTGTGTGTGTGCACGCGTGTGTGTGTGTGTGTGTGTGTGTGTGTGTGTGTGTGTGCGTGCACGCGTGTGTGTGTGTGTGTGTGTGTGTGTGCACGCGCGTGTGTGTGTGTGTGTGTGTGTGTGTGTGTGTGTGTGTGTGTGTGTGCACGCGTGTGTGTGTGTGTGTGTGTGTGTGTGTGTGTGTGTGCACGCGTGTGTGTGTGTGTGTGTGTGTGTGTGTGTGTGTGTGCACGCGTGTGTGTGTGTGTGTGTGTGTGTGTGTGTGCACGCGCGTGTGTGTGTGTGTGTGTGTGTGTGTGTGTGTGTGTGTGTGCACGCGTGTGTGTGTGTGTGTGTGTGTGTGTGTGTGTGTGCACGCGCGTGTGTGTGTGTGTGTGTGCACGCGTGTGTGTGTGTGTGTGTGTGCACGCGTGTGTGTGTGTGTGTGTGTGTGTGTGTGTGTGCACGTGTGTGTTTTGCCTGTGTGGTGTTTGAGCATGTATGGTATGTGTGCACGTGTGTGTGGAAGGGGATGTTCTGAGGGTGTAGGGGTGTATGTATGTGGTTTATGGGTGCATGTGTATATGGGTGTGTGTGTGTGTGTGTGTATGTATATGGGTGGGGTGTGTGTGTGTGCGCGCACACATATGTGGTCTGTGGTGGTGTGTGTGAAAGTGTATCAGATATCTAGTATGCGTTATAGACAACAGTTTTCAAATTCAAATACATGAAAACACACAAATAACATCATATAGTCCAAAATATGTGTAAAGTGTAAAAATTGATGCTCCATACAGTTTTAGACCTGATGTGAACCACACCTATCTGTCTTTAGAAATATAGGGAGAATACACGCTACCATGGTGAAGGACAGCATATATGCTTTCAACGGCTATGATTTAAAGATGGTTACATTAAAAAAGTAATAAATAAGAATAGGAAGTTGTTTGTGTTTGGTTCAGGCTCCACTCCTGGGTGTCCGTCTTCAGCGTGGTCCCCACCATTTGTTTTGGCTTCCAGGTGAACATGCACTTCACCCCTCTGACTGTGCCCAAATGCTGGCTGTGTGTGTGTGTGTGTGTGTGTGAGAGAGAGAGAGAGAGGGTGCGTGCGTGTGTGTGTGTGTGTGTGCGCGAGAGGGTGTGTGTGTGTGTGTGTGTGTGAGAGGGTGTGTGTGTGTGTGTGTGTGTGTGTGTGTGTGTGTAAATGCATTCCTCTGTGTGCTGCTACCCTTCATGCTGATCAATACATGTGTGTGCGTGCGCGTGTGTGTGTTAGTGCCATGAAGCCTGCATTGCCATTTACAGCAGCATGGAGAATAAAAGCATCCTCCACTGGACCTTCATCTCTGGGGTCTCCATGATCTTCTGTCTGGTTATCTACACGCTGACTGGTAGGCTGTGTCCACTCATAGAGAGCGTCCGCTAGTAGAGGTCATCCGGTCATAGAGGTCATCCGTTCATAGAGGTCATCCGTTCATAGAGGGCGTCTGCTCTGAATGTTCTTTTTCCTCTTTCACTGAAGTAACATGGACTTCTCTTTGGCTGTAGGAGTGTTTGGCTTTCTTACATTTGGCCGGGAAGTGGCTTCAGATATTCTGATGTCATATCCTGGAAATGATGTGGTCATGATCATTGCGAGGCTGCTGTTTGGGATCTCAATCATCACTATCTATCCCATAATACTTCTTCTGGGCAGGTGAATAGACCATAAATTGTTACATATGCAATCCACCTTTATGTAGTATATCATAAAAAATTATGATTTAGACATGCACCACTATTAAAGGTTCTGTTTTGTTCTCTAGGTCTGTAATTATGACACTAATGCTTGGTTACCGAGAGAAGCGTGCCATGATTACGGAAATGTTTGAGAGTCGCTGTCGGTGGTTTCTGACCACCCTGTGGATTACTGTGACTCTGGTGGTGGCCATTTATGTGCCAGACATGAGTGATGTCATCAGCGTGATTGGGGGTGTCAGTGCTTTCTTCATCTTCATATTTCCTGGTGGGACATTTATGCACAATACACACACATGTCTACGCAATCCCATAGACACATGAGAATAAGGTGTAAAAGTCTGGAATAAAGCTGACCCATTATCTTTCAGGACTGTGTCTCATATTTGCCATGCAGACGGAACCAGTCGACCACAAAAAAAAGTGAGTGATTTATTTACTTTATGAATCGAACTCATTTTGGTACAGCACCACTTAATTTGTGTATTCTTTCTGACTATCGTATTATCCTCCTTTCTCACTCTGATTCTGTCTTTTTGTTAACTGCACACTTGAACACCCACACACACACACACACATACACACACACACACACACACACACACACACACATACACACACATACACACACACACACACTCCTTTTCTCTAAATTCTTTAGGCTGCTCCTGATTGGATGGGGAGTGGTGACTGTTGTTGTCGGAGTCTTCATCTTTGGCCAGAGCACCACCATCGCAGTCATGGAGCTCACACATAAATCCTGACGATCTTCCTCATCAATACAGGAGCATTGGGTGATTATTATTAATCACTTTAATGATCAGATTCTTGTACAGCAGTACACAGAAGTAAATATCATGTTTCACTGAATTCCCAACAGAAATGTATCTGTAATTTATGTAGTTTGGAAAGATGCAGTTTATTGGGTATACTGAGACAGTATAAAGTATACTGAGAGGATGAGGTTTTATCCAAATGTTTTAACTAAGTGCCCGGAGATCTTCTTGATGGGATGTAATAAATATTGAAATGTATATTTTATACCATTATAACAATGTATTTTTTAATCCTAAGAATACAAATACTTACAATCTGGTTAGTGATTTTGAGAATTATACTTTTTTTTTATGAGTCAAAGAACTAAAACTGAAGTTTTTACCAAATGTCCCTCTTGTTAATGTATGTAATTATTTATTATGTAATAGATTATGGGTATAGTTAATAAATATTTGTTCAAAAAGTAATATCCCTATTTTTTGTTTTTGTATTATGGAAAATGTAAAGCAAATCACACATATAACACATAAAATAGAGTTATAATGATTTTCATGTATACAAAAGACACTGTCAAATGTTGTAATCTAGTAGTAATCTGGAAAACTGATGGCTAGTCGTAATCTGGAAAACTGATGTCTAGACAGTTTGAGACTGCATCACAGCTGAAAGGAACCAGAAGGTAACAAACATAAGGCTCTCTGGAAGTGAAATAAGAACCCAGTTTACCACAACTCTCAAGGTCTATGAACTCCCAGCTCTACACCTTTACCTCACCGGGGATGTATTTAATAAAGTGCCTCTCTAAACAAATGTTGCCAGTCTATCCTTAAATACCGAGGGTGTGTCTGATTCGTTAAAGTTGACAGTTATTATAGTGTGGGGGGGATACGTGGAAAGGCCCTGTGGTCAGTTTCCTTATTCAAGGTACTACGTAAGCCCAACAGTAGAAACCCAGGACTCTGAATTTATGGCAGCTGTCGGACTTATTGCAGTGACTACATACAGACGATCGTGTGATAGAGCGACAACAACAATACAATACACTTATAAATACTAGTAGAAATAATAATACCGTAATAGTACGTTTTGAACATTTTCATAAAAAAAAAAAAGACTGATCACGTGACCTCTCGGCTCCTCCCCCCCCGACTGCAGAGTCGTGCGCGTCCGCTCGTTCACGTGACCAGGAACAGGAAGTAACCCGTCTGAACCGCTCGGGTAGCGTTACGTCTGTTCCGAGGACGCGCCGCGGTTCCGCTCCGGTCTCCCGGTATTATCCGTCGAACCCCCCGACCTATGGACTCTGTAGACAGTAATTAGTCTCCTTCGTCAGCCCCGTTTGCCCGAGGACCCGCAGCAGGTCGCGGCTCGGTTCGTCATGACGGCGGCGGTGCTGTTCGGCTGCACGTTCGTGGCGTTCGGCCCCGCGGCGGCGCTGTTCGTGCTCACGGTGGCCCGGGACCCGCTCCGCGTCATCTTCCTCATCGCCGGGTACGGACGGAGCAAACGGGCCTGGACCGCGGCCGCGTGTTCGGTCCTGGTTCGGTCACACCGCTATGCTCGCTCCTCCAACATCATCCAGTAGTCAGGAGGTCATCACGTGTCATCAGAAAGTTATTCTGAGACATAACTGGCTAAACTAACTAAATCCTAACATGTTATTGTTTATATTTAGCCATATATGACTAATTGTTTTAAATACTTTTAAATATCTTGCACAATCTCTTAGTAAATTAATAATATGGAATAAGAGAAATTAACTACTGTGGTTCCTCATTGTACTCACAGCTTTGCAGTGAACGAGCTTACTTACATCAGTCACTTTTCTGACACATTTCTAGTTCTTTACAAACGTCTAAAACTGTTTCTCCCTTCTGACTGTGACTGATATATTTCGAAGAAGAGTAAGGCTTTTTAACAATCTAAAACCACAGAACTCTTAGTTCTCCAGGATGTTCTATGATCTGTACACAATGCTGGGTTTGTAATTTGACTCTTGCCAGGGCAGAGTGGCGCTGACGGCGGTGTGTTTGCAGGGCGTTCTTCTGGCTGGTGTCTCTGCTGCTGTCCTCGCTGGTGTGGTTCATCACTGTGCAGATGAGCAACAGAGACAGTGCCGCCCAGCAGAAAGCTCTTCTCATATTCGGGGTGGTGCTGTCTGTGCTGCTTCAGGAGGTCTTTAGATTTGCCTACTACAGACTACTAAAGTAAGCGTGAACACCTTCACAGCAACTGCAGCAAACATATATACTGCAGCAAACATATATATACAAAAACTGTATATTCATTGGTTTATATCTGTAGTGACACGACATCATAAGTGGATTAAATGTGCCCATTATTATTGTATTAAGCGTCTTCTCTGTGTTTGACTAATATGACCTGCTCTGTTTCTCAGGAAGGCTAATGAAGGTCTGTTGGCTCTTAGCCAGGAGGACACCATGCCCATTTCCATTCGCCAGCTAGCCTACGGTGTGATATAACGACTGCATGTCTGTTTACACGTGCTTTTGGTTATTGCGTCCTACAGTGTTTTGATGAGTATTGGTGAGTAATGTAACCTGTGTTCTCCAGTCTCTGGCCTGGGTTTTGGCTTCATGAGTGGAGCGTTTTCTGTAGTCAACATCCTCTCTGACTCTGGAGGTCCTGGCACTGTTGGTATCCATGGTGACTCTCAACACTACTTCATCTCCTCAGGTGAGTGCGTTGTGTTTGTTTACACGTGTAGGTGTTTACATGTGTAGGTGTTTAAACTCATCCACTCCTTGTTTACACGTGTAGGTGTTTTTCACTCATCCACTCCTTGTTTACACGTGTAGGTGTTTACACTCATCCACTCCTTGTTTACACGTGTAGGTGTTTACACTCATCCACTCCTTGTTTACACGTGTAGGTGTTTACATGTATAGGTGTTTTCACTCATCCACTCCTTGTTTACAAGTGTAGGTGTTTACACTCATCCACTCCTTGTTTACACGTGTAGGTGTTTACACGTATAGGTGTTTTCACTCATCCACTCCTTGTTTACACGTGTAGGTGTTTTCACTCATCCACTCCTTGTTTACACGTGTAGGTGTTTACACGTGTAGGTGTTTTCACTCATCCACTCCTTGTTTACACATGTAGATGTTTTCACTCATCCACTCCTTGTTTACATGTGTAGGTGTTTACACTCATCCACTCCTTGTTTACACGTGTAGGTGTTTACACTCATCCACTCCTTGTTTACACGTGTAGGTGTTTACATGTATAGGTGTTTTCACTCATCCACTCCTTGTTTACACGTGTAGGTGTTTACACTCATCCACTCCTTGTTTACACGTGTAGGTGTTTACATGTATAGGTGTTTTCACTCATCCACTCCTTGTTTACACGTGTAGGTGTTTACACGCGTAGGCGTTTTCACTCATCCACTCCTTGTTTACACGTGTAGGTGTTTTCATCCACACCTTGTTTACACGTGTAGGTGTTTACACTCATCCACTCCTCGGGTTTTAAACAGTTGTTTGTCCCCCCCTAGCTTTCATGACCTTGGCCATCATCCTGCTGCACATGTTCTGGGGGGTGGTGTTCTTTGAGGCGTGTGAGCGTCAGAAGTGGTGGGGTGTTGGTGCAGTGGTCCTCACTCACCTGCTGGTGTCCTGTCTGGTAAGACACACACTACTCTTATTTTTGTAACTCTGACTGCTTGACACTTTCTGTGTCTGATATTAGTTATTGTGTTACAGCTACAGAATGTGACAAATTTTAATAATTTTTGGTTGTGATTTAGCTTTCACCTGATTGGGATGTTAATGGACCTTTAAGTGTTGACCTTGTTTGTCGTTTGTATGTTTCAGACGTTTGTGAACCCGCAGTATGAAGGCAGTCTGATCCCCACATACATCATTGTGTGTGTGATGGCTGGCTGGGCATTCTCATGTGCTGGTGGATCTCTGAGGAACCTCAGACTTTGTCTCACCTGCAAAGACAAAGACTTCCTGTTGGCCAATCACAGACCTAGATAACACATCAAATACAAAGCAGGACTATCTTTCCAAAGACAGGAGTGGGTGCTCAGCCTGCCGGGTTCTTAGCTATTACACCTGGATCCTGTTAGCTATAATCCTGGAGCTCTAGGTGGTCTGGATGTAACTGTTCCTGAACAGCGGGGGTTTCTTTGTGCTTTCTGACCCCTTTCTGTCCCAATACTTCTGTGTGTGTGTGAGAGAGAGAGAGAAGGATTTTGTGAGCATGTGTAGAACAGCTCGTCTGTATGACCGTCCGTGCCCTACCGAGCCACTTTAGTCTGAAGGGTTTTTGTCTCAGTCCTGCTCGTCTGGTCACGTTCCTTCGTTTTGAGGGTGCAGTAGTGACGGTTGTTCACGTCCTTCTTGAACGTCACCCTTAATCACTGCTGTTCGCTTTTCTGAAACAGTTCTTCCCGTTTCAGTTATATGACCGATGACATCCGCTGATCTGATATGGTCTTTCCCGTAATAATTTAATGTTTGTGTTCTTTAACACTGGTAATAGTTTTTTTTTATTTTAACCTACCCAGAACACCGATCAGATAAGATGTTGTAAACCAGTTTGGTTACTAGAGCAGAACAGGCAAAACCTGTTTTCAAATGACCAAGAGAAAGTTCAGCTTGATTTTGCTTTTTAAAGCCTCTTGCTTTCACCGCCAAAAGTTCTGAATGAAGTTGGTCTTGTAGGATGATCTGCCCGATCTTTCTGATATCATTCGTACTTAAGATTTTTCTGCAAGGTGTCCTTGGTTGAAAAGTGTATGAAAATTCTTTATTAAACTAGATTTAGATGAAAATATATCTATACGTAAATGTAAGTCTGTCCATGCTCATGCAGTCATAGTTGAGTTCATGTTTCCCTGTTTATAGATGCAGTAGTTTTTACTTTGTGTTGTTGCGGCAAACAGTCTCGGCTATCGTTGGGACCTGGAAAACCACTGACGAACTGAGGACTTATACAGTTCTGTGACCAGTTCTAAACCTTTCCTTTGACTAGACCTACTGGTAAACGGTCCTGCTGCAGTTCTGTAATACAGTAAAGCACCCAGAGTGTGTGTGTGTGTGTGTGTGTGCGTGCGTGCGTGCGTGCGTGCAGGGAGCCTTGAGTCCTTAAAATGTTTTTGTTTTCCGAGTGGTAGGTTAAAGAAAAAGCACAAATGGAAAAAAAAAACATTAACAGGAAAAAAATTAAATAAATATTTGTGTTTTTCAAATATCTACTGCATCTGTACTATATTGTCTATAATTTACAAAGGCATACAATCATTCTAAAGAAATTAGGTGCAAGAATGTCTTCAGGGAGGGGTGAACTATCCCTAACCCACACAAGTCCACTGCAGAGTAGGGAGACCTTGCTGAACACATGACTTTACCAGTAGCACTACGTCCATCAGGCCTCTATGGAAGTTCAGCTCCTATTAGCAACAGTGGGAATTTGCCTGAGGCTCGAGGAAGAAAATTTCTCATCTCCAAACACTGCTGAGGACTCAGCCAATACATAGCTGATCTCAGCCAGAGCGACCTTCTCAAACTCAAGGCCACGTTATAATGCAGATGAAACACGCATCCAACACATTCATTTATCCACAAAAGAAGGTGTTAAAAATGCTGAGATGAGGAATGTTTGTGATTTGAAAGAGGAAAGTGAAGAGCAGAGATGGACAGATTGAGAAGTGTTCCATAGTTACAAACACCTGAACCTGAGGAAACTGAGACCAGCGTTAGAAGACCGAGATGTTGCAGTGGTGAAAAAAGGCACTGCGACGAGTCAAAAAGTACCAAACTACAGATGCTGATTTGATCAAGACACCATACAGACTGAATTTATGAAGTCATTTAGGAGATTATGGAGATTAAAGGACATGGTAGTGTTAACTTTGTTGTTAATCTAAATCTCTCATCAGCTCAACATTAGAAATGGAGACCGTACCTGCAGATAATCCGACTGAGAGGTACCAGTAACACACAGGTTGTAAATATCACAGTAGCCTACAGCATTAATGTTTCTTAGGATAACCATAGCGAAGCGTCTTAGCCAAAATTTTGGAAATGTGCATAACGTGCGATTTATATTTACCAAGGACGACAAAACAAAATAGAAATGAAACCATTCAATAAATGAATTCAATTCCCATGTGAGAAGGACCAACTGGTGTATTTTTCACAAACTTAATTGTGATGTTAAAAATTTATTTCTACTTTTTGACCTTTCAAAATGAATCACATTGCTAGCAAAGGATTGAGATGTGGAATGTTTGAGGTTTAACAATGTCTGCAGTCTTCACTATTTACACAGCTCAGTTAATACCTCGAACACACCATTGTCTGCAGCTCAAGCCTAGTTAATCTTGAATTGGAATTGTGGGACCTAAGGAAAACGTTTTAATTGTAATGTAAATGACAGTATATACCCTGATGTGTATATATATATATGACACATCTCCACCTCCAGCTGGTCCTTCACGCTGGGGTTGGACATGGCGTCACCTCTGTGGCTTTGATAATCAGAAATTATGAGAAAAGATTGAAGTCTGAGATTGAAGCATTTATTTGTCTCTGTTATGAAACTGGGGGCAAAGGCAATTCAAAAATTAAAACAAAATAAATATGGATACTTCAGTAAAACCCTTTTCTAATGGAACATTATACACAATGTACACCAGTTTCCTCTCTCAGTAGATCATTGTATTTTCCATTTTGATCTCCAAATTAAACGTGTTCATGCAGAGCCAAGAAAAACGAGAGAGAATACAAGAGTGAGAAAGAGAATCTAGAAAATCTACCTCTAGCTCAGCATCTGGCACACCTGAACCTCACATGACTGAGAAGAGGTGAGCACAAAACTCACAGAGTCCATTATGTGTGTATGTGTTTCTATGACAACATCAAATGTTTAAAAACTGACGCCTGCACCAAGTCTTCAACAGGGCCGGGGGAGGGGTGGATTATGGGAGTCCGTCTCTGTGCATGCAGGGCTTTAGTAGTCCGTGTCCGAGCCCTCTGTGTTGTCCACATTGCGGGACAGCATGTAGTTGTCCATGTCGATAGAGCGACAGTTATTGATGGCGTATCTCAGCCGCTCGGCCATGACGGCCTGGCTGGAGTACGGAGGGAGACGCAGCTGGAAGAAACACGTCTGTGAGGTGGGAAGACTGTCGTACGGCTGTGGGAGGAGAGTGAGAGCTGAGTGAGTAACTAACACCCACACACACACACCCCACACACAGACACACACACAGCTGGGGCTTACCCGATCCACCTTCATGATCTGGAAGCGCTGGGAGATGTCAGCCGTGTTGGCAGGGAGGCGCGAGCGGCCGGAGACGAAGCGCATGAAGAGCATACGCTCGTCGTTGGAGAACTCCTCCAGCGTCTGCCAGAACCACTGCACCAGCTGCTGCTGCTCCTCCACCTCCCGGTAGCGCACCACCTTCTTCAGCACCTCCACGCTGATCTCAGGCAGCCCGCACACCATCTGCTCCAACTGACGAGCTGTCAGCAGAGAGAGCAGAGGGACGGGCACGATCCACGACATCCCCTCCCGCACCGCACACACCTGCCACACACGGAGGGAGACGCGCACACACACGCACACACATACACACGGAGAGACATGCGCACACACAGACACGTGCAGACACACGCGCACAAACAGTTTTTAGATTGATTTTAAATGTTTACACATTTAGTTTTTTTTATACGGTGATGCACATCAACCTTATGACCAAACTCTCTCTCTCTCTCTCACACACACACACACACGTGTTTATACCAACCTGGCGATCTATTTCGTGCAGGCGGTACTCAATGGCACATTCCACATACTCCTTCCTGTTGGAGAAGGTCAGAGGTATACTGCTCCCTCCTGGAATAATGGGGACCATCTTCCCATCAGCACTCTGGCCCACAAATGAGTCCAGAGGAATCATCTATAAAAGGAGCAATGTGATTACTGCACAGTACACACACATGTGTATGTATGTGTGTGTGTATGGACACGTCAGGGTGTGTGTGTGTGTGTGTGTATGGACACGTCGAGGGGTGTGTGTGTGTGTGTGTGTGCGCGCTTGTTCTTCTATCCTGGTGAGGACTTTAACCTGAATGCACACAGACCCATGGGGACCTGTGTCACCGTGGGGACAAAAATTTAGGTCCCCACGGAAAGAGCCCTACTAATTGCTACAAAACAGTATCTGAAACTTTCCCATGCAATTTTAAGGAAGTCCTCTGGGGGACCACTTTCTCGAGAAAATCTGTGTGTGTGTGTATAACTAGCTATGCCCTAGTGGTCACACAGAGTACGGCAGTCCTTATAAGGTTTAGTGTTCCGGAAGTGTACATTTTTTGTTCACTCTATACTGTCCCTACTGATCGAAAATATTATTACATCTTTGGAATATATTCTAAATAAAATTAAACTATTACTTTTTCATTTCTAAAAACATTGGAACAAAATTTTTATTTAAAGAAATCTTAAACATTTTAAATTGTTTATTAAATTTACAGATGTTTTTCCAATCTAAAACCTTGACCAAAAATTAATGGGTAAACACACGCTGACTTTTTGACTTAGGAGCCTGAAACTCTGTGTACTCAATCTCACTATGGACTTGATCTACATCCATCACGTTTGGGCCTTTTAAACTAGCAGCACTGAAATTTCAGGATCTCCAGGACAGCACAGCTGATCACCATATTATATATATGTTATATATTTTTTTCAGATATTGTTTTTGTTTTTTGTAAAAATGTTAAATGATACAAATCATTCCATAGTACTAGAGAGACACCAACAACCGGAACCAAATTCCATGTCTATGCAAACATACATGGGGAAATAAAGCTGATTCTGATCAGATATATCTTTATAGCTAGCTAGATATTTTGAAGCAGCTAAATAGATATCTTAGAGTAGCTAAACTAAGCAGTAAATATATTTTTAAAATATATCTTTATATCTACCTAGCTAGGTATTTCAAAAAGAGCTAAATAGATATCTTGGAGAAGCTAAACTAAGCGTAAAAAGTATAAAAAATGCATATCTTTATACCAAGCAAGCTAGCTAGCTATAGATATTTAAAAAGCAGCTAAATAGATATCTTAGAGAAGCATGAAAACCTTAAAAAGTATTAAATGCATATCTTTATAGCAAGCTAACTAGCTAGCTAGATGTTTAGAAAGCAGCTAAATTTGTATCTTAGAGAAGCATAAAAAGCGTAAAAAGTATTTAAAAAATGCATATCTCTCTAGCAAGCTAGCTAGATGTTTAGAAAGTGGCTAAATAGGTATCTTAGAGATGCCAAGTGTAAATCCCAAGCGCTATACAAATATATTCGATTTGATTTGATTTAAAATCTATAATGTCAATACCTTGCTAATTAGCATTAACAGTGTGGCCGTCCAGCCAAAACCTGTTTGTTCCAACTAAGCTAGAATAGAATACGTAGCTAGAAAATAACATTTTTATTTTTATTATTTGGCAAAAATGAAACCTTTTGACTTGGGCCTAGTCTGCATTTGTCACATTTGGGCCTTTTAAATGACACGGCTGGTCTGTAGGCCTCTGACATGTTAGTGGTCCCTGTGAAGTCCCCCCTGTTGACCTGGGCCCCTTGTCATCATATAAGAAGTCAACCATTTGTAATCTGGGTTTTAAAATGGACAGTGATTTTAAATTGGATAGGCAAATCGGTGCAGTAGTGAAGTCCAGCTTTTTCCAACTGAGGCAGCTGGCTAAGGTGAAGAATATCCTCCCACGTGAGCACTTTGAAACAGTAATCCATGCATTTATTACATCACGGCTGGATTACTGTAATGCACTTTATTTTGGAGTTAGCCAGTCCTCCCTCAAGCGACACCAGTTGGTACAGAATGCTGCTGCCAGACTGCTGACTGGAGTGTGTAAGAGGGAGCACATAACTCCTGTTCTGGCCTCCCTCCACTGGCTGCCCGTGCATTTTAGAATTCATTTTAAGATTCTTTTATTTGTTTTTAAGGCATTAAATGGTCTTGCCCCACCGTACCTCTCTGAGCTTCTACATCCACACGCTCCCACTCGGTGCCTCAGGTCAGCTGATCAGTTGCTCCTGAAGGTGCCGAGGGCAAAGCGCAAGCTCAGAGGGGATCGAGCCTTTTCAACTGCTGCACCTAAACTGTGGAACGACCTACCTATCCATGTTAGACAGGCCCCATCTCTCACTGTTTTTAAAACTCGTCTTAAAACACATTTTTATTCCTTGGCTTTTAACTCCACATGAGACTTGGGTATCTTATGAGGTGTTGTTTTAAATAGTATGTATTAGAATATTTATAGTGGTCTGTGTTTTTATTGTATTTTGCTCTTCTTGTTTTTTAACTAATTGCACACTCTGTAAAGCACTTTGGTTCGGCTGATGCTGTTTTGTAAAGTGCTATATAAATAAAGTTGAGTTGAGTTGAGTGATGGTGAGTTTTTAATTATCGTACTATTTTCCCATTATTTTATGCTGTTAGGTTTACTTGCACGGTGTTTGCACATGTATTGCCACAAAGTACTTATCTTGGTTATGTTGTAGCTAGATCTTCAAGATATCTGGCTAGTTAGCTAGCTAACTGTTTTTTTGAAGTTTTTTAGTAGCCATTATTATGTTTCAGATGAACTAAGATTGAGTTGCAAATTGATTTGTGGTACTGTGCAAGCACAGTTTTTTTTGATGATATGTGGTATTCTGAAGAATTAATTGTTTAGATGCTATTTTTGGGGCAGCTATATCATGTAGCCCTATAGGTATAAATAAAGCACTTTATTTTTTAAAATCCATTTTTATTGAGAGTGCGATCTCAATAAATGACTGGGCAGTCATGGCCTGGTGGTAGGGAACTGGTCTTATGACCGGAGGGTCATGGGTTCGATTCCCAGACCTGAGGCCATGACTGAGGTGCCCTTGAGCAAGGCACCTAACCCCAACTGCTCCCCGGGCTAGGGCTGCCCACCGCTCTGGACACGTGTGATCCACAGCCCCCTAGTAATCACTAGAGTGTGTGTGTGTGTGTTTGCGGTGGAAAATCACAATTGACAAAATATGGCACATATTTTTTTATCTATTCAGGGTTCTTACAATGTATATTTCAAATATCACCAAAATTGTAGATTTTCATTTCATTTTAATATTGGTTTTCTGTGTTGAAGAAATGTTTCTAAATTCAGTATTGGTTATCGAAATTCTTATTGTTTTGTCAGGGAAAAGTCTGGGAATTTTCCATTTTAGAATGGGAACACTGTAATCATTAAATAGTCTTGAATAGTTAATATTCAAGATTTTAATATACAATACAAATACTATATTAAATACTAGGGATGCACCGAAAATTCGGCCACCGAAAATTTTCGGCCGAAATGGCTTAAATTTGCATTTTCGGTTTTCGGCCGAAATACTTTCATCACCGAAACAACACGGCCGAAACAATGTACTGTGATGACGCAAGCAAAAATCGCCACCTGCACGCGCTTATTTGGATAAAGCTAGCAAAAAAGTTTTCCAGTGATGGCGCCAAGGCAAAGGACATTACACCAAAAATTATGGAACTCGCTGCCTTAGACGATCAGCTGTTCTCTGTCGTAGGGATTTCGTAGGCTAATAGAGCACATTGAGCCCCGTTATGTTTTGCCGAGCAGACGACATTTCTCAGAAGCGTGTTTACCTGAGCTGTTTAATGTTGTTGCAACTCACGTCACGTTTTTATGAGAGAATTTATATTTATCTTTCAGGTCAGTCGGTTATAATTAAATTTAACTCGTATAAAATACATATATTTATCCTCTCAGATAAAAACGGTCTGCAAGCGAGTTAAATTTAATTAGTGGTCGGCCGTTGTCAGCGTTATCGTCGTTATCGGCCCACCACTAATTTTATTTTATAATATGCATTACTGTAATGTCAGTGCTAAATAAATATTTTCAAATGAAATTTTGTAGTTGATTTATTCTTTGAATAGCAATGCCTTGATTTTAGTGAGGTTAGCCATAAATCCAATGTTACTAATAATTGGCATAATGTAGGCTATTTCGGTGTTTCGGTTTTCGGCTTTCGGCCTTGGTTTCCTAATTTTCGGTTTCGGCTAAGAATTTTCATTTTGGTGCATCCCTATTAAATACCATTATCTCCTTTTCAAAAAAATCTTTTATTGATTCTAAAATCATATTTTAAAGAATTGTATATTGAAAATACCTCATGGAAGTTGTGCTCGGTGATACCGCTGTCCCCCAGGTGCAGGATGCTGTTGAGCGTCTGCACGTACAGCAGGTCCACCTCCTCCAGGTCCTCCAGCGTCAGCGGGACACAGCACAGCTGCTTCCACACCAGCGGCGCCAGGTGCAGGTCCAGCGGCTTCTTGGTGCGGATGGCCACGCCCATCAGGATGCCCAGGAACTTGAACTGCAGCAGGTGCTCCTCCGTGTAGGCGGAGGGGTTCAGCAGGAACCTGGACACACACACACACAGTATACACACACATGGAGAATGGAGACTAGCTGAACAGGTTAAAATAAGTGATGGTGTGGGCTGGTTCTCGTACCGGTCTCGGTTGTAGCCCACCTCGGCTGTGGAATTGGGAGATGGGATGAGCAGGTCCACCACTCCCGTCTCGAGCTCCTGTACTCACACAAATCAAAAGTACACACTGCATCAGAGTGCTGTTTGATTGGTTGGTGTGTAAGTTTGGCACACACTGTATCAGAGTGCTGTTTGTTTGGTTGGTGTGTAAGTTTGGTACACACTGTATCAGAGTGCTGTTTGGTTGGTGTGTAAGTTTGGCACACACTGTATCAGAGTGCTGTTTGTTTGGTTGGTGTGTAAGTTTGGTACACACTGTATCAGAGTGCTGTTTGGTTGGTTGGTGTGTAAGTTTGGCACACACTGTATCAGAGTGCTGTTTGGTTGGTGTGTAAGTTTGGTACACACTGTATCAGAGTGCTGTTTGGTTGGTGTGCAAGTTTGGTACACACTGTATCAGAGTGCTGTTTGATTGGTTGGTGTGTAAGTTTGGTACACACTGTATCAGAGTGCTGTTTGATTGGTTGGTGTGTAAGTTTGGTACACACTGTATCAGAGTGCTGTTTAATTGGTTGGTGTGTAAGTTTGGTACACACTGTATCAGAGTGCTGTTTGGTTGGTTGGTGTGTAAGTTTGGTACACACTGTATCAGAGTGCTGTTTGGTTGGTGTGTAAGTGCTTTTCCAGGATGGCTGCGTATTGTGGTGCACCTGACACATCTCTGTGATGGTGTCATCAAACACGCCGCCCGCGTCATCCGCCCCCTCCCCCACCAGCTTCACCTTCCAGGCACGCGAGGGCAGACGCAGGTCAGACGCGTTCAGCTTCACTACCTGTCGTGCGATCTGCACGAAAATGGGCTTACACTTCCTCCCTCTGGAGCATGGAGAGAGAGAGAGAGGGAGAGAGAGAGAGAGAGAGAGAGAGAGAGAGAGAGAGGGGGGGAAAAGAAAAAACAAATCTCATTTCCAGAGGACACTCTCTTCACAGTATTCCTTCCTGTGAGTGTTTCAGAGGCTCAGGTGTGTTACTGACCGAGTGGAGATCCTTTTGACGGTGATCTGAGGGCCATAGTTCTTTCCCTGTACCATGGTTTTGCCAATGGACCGTACCATTGGGAGCGTATAAACACGTGGGGCCAGAAGGGGGCGCAACTGCCCCTGAACTATACCCCACGTTCCCAGATTATAATGAGATGTGCAGTTCTGCAACACAGATGTAAACATAACTGTCAAATAACACTGTACCCACTGTATGTGATCAGGGGTAAACAGACGCCAGTCCAGCGAGGACCCGACGGCTGGAAGATGGTACAGTCCAGCGTGTGGGTGGACCCGTTTGGCACAGTGTGTGTGTGTGTGTGTGTGTACCTGGCTGCTAAGGCTAAGGTTGAGGAGTCTCCAGGAGGAGTACATCAGGTCGGAGAAGTGGTAGAGGAGGCGGAGTCTGGCCCTCAGCACCTCCATACTGCAGTCCCGCAGCGCGCTGTACTGTGGCGGGACACACACGGGCAAGCCCAGCTGGAGAGGCACCGACGACCCTGAACACACACAGACAAACGCACACGCACACACACACACACACACACACACACACACACACACACACAAGCGCAGACACACACGCACACATGCACGCAGACACACGCATGCGCGCATTTCAAGCAGCACTGTATTTTTTTATTTTATAAAGGCATACGTACGTGTGTGTGTGTGTGTGTGTGTGGGGGTGTACCTGGTGCTCTGGGAGGGACGGGCAGGGCTGTCCATGCAGCACTATGACAGCGTCCTGCTGAGATCTGCTGGATATTCTTGCCTTGCAGAGAACTGATGAGAGTGGGCTCCCTGACGTGGTTGGTGTGGCCCAGGCCCAGCTAGAACACATACACACACACACACACACACACACACACACACACACACACACACACACACACACACACACAAGTGCACAGACACACATGCACACAGTCACTGTAACGTGCCAATTCTAAGCCGTTACGTGTGCCCTGTTGGGGTGTGTCCTCACCTGGCCTTCTGAATTGCTTCCCCAAGCATAGACGTCTCCGCTGGACGAGAGCGCAAGAGTATGCTCCGCCCCCACCGCCACATCCTCAATGGCCACGCCCACCAGGGCGGGGACCTGCTGCGGACGGTTGTGATTACGCGCCCGCCCTTCAGGCAGACCAATCAGACGATCTATGACACAGCACACAACACGTTATTTCTAAACGGTTTGTTTACTGTTCAACCCACAAGCCCCGTCCCATCAGGAGAAAGATCAGGAGTTTGTACCTTGCCCAAAAGTGTAAACATTTCCATCGTTGGTTAAAGCCACAGAAAACTGGGTGCCACAAGCCACCTTCTTAATGCCCATTCCACACAGGACATCAACCTTCTACACACACACACACACACACACACACACACTTCAGTGATGCTGTTGTGTGTGTCACTGCAGAGGATTACCCGGGACTGTACGTGTGTGTGTTGTACAGTTACAGGTAGGTGTATTAAGGGGGACAGGTGCACCTGTGGTGAGGATTTAGCGGTGGAGTTTCCCAAACCCAGTTTCCCATAATCCCCATCTCCAAACGCCCACACGGTCATTCCATCAGCAGACACCGCTAAGGTATGATTCAGCCCACAGGCCACCTACATGTGAACATACACACGATGTTCACTCATGAGGATGGGGGTGTGAGAAGCAAGTGTGTGTGAGTGTGTTAGGAGCCTGAATGTTACCTGTGCCACCTGGTGACCCTCGAGTGCTGTGACTCTCTCGGGGAGTTTCTTGTTGGAGGTGTTACCCAGACCCAGTCTGCCGTAGTCTCCATTCCCAAAGGAGAACAACTTCCCATCAGCCGTGACCACCGCAGAGTGCTTAAACCCACACGACATCTGCATGGGCACACACACACACACACACACACACACACACACACACACACACACACACACACACACACACACACACACACACACACACACACAAACACACACACGATGATGTACAGATACCTGAGCTTGATTAATTTCACACTGACTATGATACGACGGTTATTTTGCATGACGAGTTGTTTTACTGATTTGGCTGTAAATTTCAGCATATTAGACCAGTCCTATCAGCCCTGCATCGGCTCCCAGTTAAATTCCGTATTTTAATTCCGTAATTTAAAAATTCTATTATTAACTTTAAAGCACTGCACGGGCTTGCTCCTGAATACCTCCAGGAACTTATTTGCTACTATGAACCCCCACGTCAACTAAGATCACAGGGTGCTGGTCTTTTATTAGTTCCACAAATTAATAAGGTAACAGCATTATTCTGCATTTTTAGCTAGGCTGTAATAGTTTAACTTAATGCCTGAGTTGCTGCCACACTCCAGAAATGTGTTTAATTTAATCTGTCCTGTATATGTCCTCATACAGAGCTAATTTTACCAGTTTTATTTTTTCCACATGGCTGCCCGCCTGCACGAGGAAAAATGAGATGAGGAGAGACGAACGATCCATCCAGTGCCAGCCACCTACTGCCTGACCGGATGAGCCTACACCATGATGGACATTACTACATCTTTTCCTTTTCTTTATTTCTTTATGTCTAAATTGTTGTTGATGAGAGGAGGATGAGTTCCCCCCCTGAGTCTTGGTTCCTCTCAAGGTTTCTTCCTCATCCAATAAACTAGGGAGTTTTTCCGTGTCACTGTCGCCCTTGGCTTGCTCACTGGGGGCTAGGACTCGGCACTTGTAAAGCTGCTTTGTGACAACAACTGTTGTAAAAAGCGCTATATAAATAAAATTTGATTGATTGATTGATTGACTGTAATGGTGGTGGTGGTGGTGGTGTGTGTAGATGTGTGTGTGTAGGTGTGTGTAGATGTTGGTGTGTGTGTGTGTAGATGTGTGTGTGTGTGTACTGACCTGAACCACCTCCTCTCCCTGCAGGGCCTCTATCTGTCTGATGTGTGTGTAGATGTGTGTGTAGATGTGTGTGTGTGTGTGTGTGTGTACTGACCTGAACCACCTCCTCTCCCTGTAGGGCCTCTATCTGTCTGATGTGTGTGTAGATGTGTGTGTAGATGTGTGTTGTGTGTGTGTGTGTGTACTGACCTGAACCACCTCCTCTCCCTGTAGGGCCTCTATCTGTCGTGGTCGGCGCTGTCGGTCACTGTTTCCATGTCCCAGTTTGCCGTAATCTCCATCTCCCCAGCTGAACACCTCCCCACTCTCCGTCAGGGCCATGGAGTGGCCATCAGAACCACACGACGTCACTAACTGGGTCACCACGAAGCCTGCACGCGCACACACACACCCCCGCACGCACGCACACACACACACACACACACACGCGCGCACACGCACACATACACACACACTCTTTGTAAAATGTCAAACTAAATGCTTCTGGTTTTGTTTCCCTTATTTGTATTATGTATGTGTCAAGTAAGCGACTTGATTACATAAATGTGTGTGTGTGTATTCATGTCTCTGTATGTATGTGCGTGTATGTTGGTGTGTATTCATATCTGCGTGTGTGTGTATGTGTGTGTGTGTGTGTGTGAGCACGTGTTACCCTGCAGTGCTGAGATGACCGTGAGCACGTGCAGATCGTCAGAGTTGCCCTGACCCAGGCGGCCGTAGCTCCCCTCCCCACACGCACACACCGTCCCATTGGCCTGCACCACAAATGTGCAGTTCTGCCCACACACAACCTGTAAACACACACACACACACGTACACGTACACACACACACACGTACACACGTACACACACACGTACACACACGCACACACACACACACACGCGCACGCACACGCACGCACGCACGCACACACGCACGCACACACACACACACGCACACACACGTGCACGCACACGTGCACGCACACACACGCACGCACACAAACACACACACGCACACACACACACGCACACACAGATTATAATTCAGACTTTCCCTGCATTTATCTGCCACAGTGCTGTGATAAATGCATATTTGTGTATGTGTGTGTTTGAATGCATGTGTGAAGGCATGTGAATGACTGCATGTGTGTGAACAAGATGCATGTGTACCTACCTGTGTGTATAAGGTGCGTGTGTGTGTGTGTGTGTGTGTACCTGTTGAGCCTGAGAGAAGGAGGCAGCAGATGTGGGCACTAGAATGTTGCGGCCTGCTTCAGCGAGTTGGCCGTGTCTCCCTGCCCCCCACACATACACCTCACACTTCCCCCCCAGGTGCCAGTCCTGTGTTACACACACGTACACGTACATTACATCATTCCCTTTATTTGTTATGGTGTGTTATCCCAGTGCGGTGTGGCGGGCCGTTAACCAACTCTCTCCTCACCTCCGGTCTGGACGTGGCCCATGACATTATCTGCTCGTCCATTCTCGGAACCCATTTACTGTTGTCCTGCCATCAGAGTGAAATACAGAATACATCACACACTCCCCCAGGTCTCACACTCCCCCAGGTCTCACACTCCCCCAGGTCTCACTCCCTCCCAGGCCTCACACTCTCCCAGGTCTCACACTCTCCCAGGTCTCACACTCTCCCAGGTCTCACACTCTCCCAGGTCTCACACTCTCCCAGGTCTCACACTCTCCCAGGTCTCACACTCTCCCAGGTCTCACACTCTCCCAGGTCTCACTCCCCCAGGTCTCCACTCCTGCTGTGTTAAAGTGAGTTTCTCCGAGTTTCTCACCATTAACACAGCCATCTTGTCCTTGGCCACAGGCTCCAGATCGGGAACACTGAAGGATTCTGGGAAGGTGTGCCCGCGGGCGAGCGCCTCAGCCGTCTTCACCGTGGTGGAGAAGCTATGTAGCCACGCCCACTCGCTGCTACCCCAGGCATGTGAAGAGGGGGGGGAGGAGGAAGAGGAGGAGGAGCCAGGCAGGGCGGGGCAGTGGGACAGGTGGGGGGGGAGGACCGGCCCACACAGCAGGGTGTCCAGCTGCAGCCCCACAGCCAGAGAGGCCAGACACTGCATGTAGGGGCTGTGGACTAGCTGCTCACCACACACCACATGGGGCTACAAAGAACACACACACACACACAGGGGAACATACACACACACAGGGGAACACATGCATGCACACACATGAACACACAATGTCACACACACAAACACGTGTATTTAAATACTACAGAGAACAGTGACACTTCAATAATAAAGACATATTTGTTATAATTCATTTACAAACGAGTGAGGTCCCCGTTTCAGACACTAAGGAGGTGTGTACCTTCTCATAGTCAAACTGCTCCTGAAGCATGATGGGAAGTCTCTCTAAGAACGCCCTCATGCAGGGTGCCATGTTCAATCCCACAACACCCTGCTTCTTTAGAGCAGAGCGGCAGGTTGCTAGTACATGATTGGCTGCCATGAATTCCGTTGAGCAGTTGACTACCAGAACGTCCTGAAGAAAACGGTTGAATTCACGGTTAATTAACGATGTACATGTAACGTAACCGTTCGACATGAAAAGGCTTATTGCATGTGAAACCTTGGAGCGGTTGGAGCAGATGGCCACGCCCACATCAGGAATCCACACAGTGTGCTGAACAGCACCAGAACCAGCAACTATAGTCTGTAGTACTGAGCCATCCTGAGAGAGCGCGCACACACACACACACACACACACACACACACACACTTGTACATCCGCATACATTATACAAGACATACTACATCCTGAGTGTGTGTGTGTGTGTGTGTAACTCACTCGAAGGGACCAGACATTCACGAGTCCTCCCACGGCCCCAGATACCAGCGCCAGACCATCTGGACTGAACGCCAGTGTCCGCACTGGGGTCATGTGACCTCTCAGCTGAAACACACACACAGCCTCACTCCATCGGGGGGGCAGCTGGAGATCAGACAAATGACAATGAGCACATGAACACACACGAACGAACACACACACACATAGCTCTGACATAAAACAGCAACATTTATTATGAATTAACTATTAAGAGTATGAGTTCAGTATGAGTGAACTATTAAGAGACTTTATAAGTGCCCTTACTCTAGTTTTAGACCTGGACTCCATTTCCCACCATGCCTCTGGACTGACTGTTCTGACCTGGGAGAAGGCTGTGGGGTCCTGAGGTACTGTCCACACAGACACCAGGCCACTCTGACAACAACTGACCACAAACATCATATGTATGTGAATGCAGAAAGGTACTCAGCATATTGAGTGTGTGTGTGTGTGTGCGCGTGCGTGTGTGTGTGTGAGTGTGTTATACATACGTGGCCAGCATGTTCAGTGCTTTGGCTCCTTGCCCTGGCAGTGAGCACCAGGCCACAGCATTCACCACAGCAGGGTGTGTGATGCTCTGAAGACACGCCCAGCTCCGTCCAAGCCCCGCCCCTGACCCTGCCCACAGGTGCACAGTCTCCTCCTTTGCACAGCTCAACAGAATCTGCCCACCTGGAGCCCAACGGAGTGAACTGATACTCTCCTGCACACAGAAGTAAGGGGAAGACCATCACGTTCAACATGCTTACCCCTGTGTGTGTGTATGACGTGTGTGTGTATGACGTGTATATGTATGACGTGAGACAAAGAAACAAGACATCTCGAACCTTATGGGCATCGATGACCACCACTGATCCATTTTCCAGGGGTTCTTTAGAGCCGATGAGAATTTTTCCATCTGTATAGCCTACAGCGAAGGGGCGGTCCTCACTGTACCATGCAATATGCATCACGGCCACTAAAAAAAAAACCAATGTTTTATTTCTCTGTAGATGCATGTATCAGGTAAACCAGCAGGGGGCAGCACCAGCAGAAACACACAAAATTGGTTTACATCAAAAATAAGTTTGCTCAGTATAGTCTCTTTAGCCACACACACTCACTATACCCTCCCTACACACTAACTACACCCTTCCCTACACACACACACTAACTACACCCTTCCCTACACACACACACACACGCACACAAACACTATACTCTCTCACTCACATGCTAAATAGCCATTTAGCTTGTCTATGCTAGAAAAATACTGATTACTTATATATACTGTATACTATAATATACTGTGGGATAATGTGTTTTAACAAAGGACTCCTCCTCTTTGAACCCAGTCTGTGTCAGTAGTGTATGAGGCCACACCCTCCTTCCTGTAGCAGTGCTGCAGTTCTGTTGTGTGCAGGCTGCACGCATCCACAACTTCAATCAGGCCCAGCGTTCCGTCCATGCGGCCGACCAATAGCAGCTCCCGAGGCTCCCCGGACCACAGAGACCCCGCCTCATTCTCCGGCCAGGCCAATGAGGACACCCAGTGAGGCTGCACGTCCAACAAACCCTTACCACCTAACACACACACACACACACACACACACACACAAAGCTCAAAGTTCACTCGCCCTTATCACGTTCGTGAGCTGAGTGGGTTATGAAGCTGGGTCATGAATGGGTCATCACAAAGGGTTAATCAGGTAAACAGATAAATAGACATATCAAATATCAACTTGACAGTATATTTTTCAATAATGGAATTGTTTCTTTTTTGGAGACTCATCACCAAATTTAAATGGTGTGTGATGTCACATCTTTAGTTGAGCAGTGAAGCCAATCTGAATGTGATGTCTTTTTAAGTCTAAATAATTCTATTTTAATTCTCAAAAACAAGAGGTTACATAGTCAACTTTGTTAAATATGTAGAGAAAACATACAATACTATCATACAATACTATCATACAATACTAACTCAATGTCCTCCTGTGTGGAAACTCAAAGCTCAGTTTTGTGGAATCAGAGTTGGCGGGTTGTGAAACGATGACTCACCGTTGACCTGCCAGATGTTGACAACTTTCTCCACGGCTGCAGACAAGAACTTCGCACTCACACTCCAAGCGACAGGAGCCAAGCTGAGGTCACCGGGGGGTGGCACACCACACACACACTCCTCCGGGGGGCCGTCTCTGAGAACACACAACGGCACAACCATCACACACACTCCTCCGTTGGGCCGTCTCTGAGAACACACGACCACGCAGCCATCACACAGACCCCCTCACACACACACCCCTCGCACACACTCTGCAGGAGTGAGGATGAGGATGGTGATGAAGACTCACACTCTGCTGAAGATGACGGTCTGCTGCAGGCTGTACTGGTTCTTGCTGACGCTCCAGATGCGGACGGTGCCGTCGTTACCGCTGGTGGCCAACAGACCCCTCTTACTGCACCAGGCACAGCAGATCACCTGGGCAACAGCGGAGAAGTTGGCACATTACCCAGCATGCCTCTCACCAATCACAAACAGCTCTCCAACTCAAAGATCAAATCATCCGCACAGCAAATGCTCCTGTCAGTGTCGACCTCTATAGTAACTGCAAGCAACATGG